>NC_133901.1:14387514-14628014 GCF_964199755.1 Larus michahellis | reverse complement strand
CCTCCTGGCATTTTCCATGTGGGAGATATAGCACGATGTATATTGGTTTTAAGGATTTGTCCCCGGACAGTGTGGGCAGAAAAGTTCCTGGCTCCTTGAATGCCGTTCCTGGAGACACTGCGATCAATGAGGGAGATATGTCAAGATGTGTGTTGGTTTTGAGGACGGCTCTCTGGAGAGTCTTAGCAAAGAGGTCCCACGGATAATCAGAGCAATTCTCAGAGACACTGAGAACAAGATCGACAATTCCTCCTGGCACTTTCCCTGTAGGAGATACCGCAAGACGTTTCTGTATATTGGGCACAGCACTCTGCAGGCTGTTAGCAGAGACTTTCCCGGGACAGTGAAACCCTATGTCAGAGACACTGAGAAGAAGCCCCAACGTTCCTTCCAGTCATTTTCAGTGTGGGTGCCTTCTCCACGTGGTTCCTGGTTTCACTGCAGCTCTGAAGAGAGTGTTAGCAAAGAGGTAATCGGGACAGTGAAAACAGTACTCAAAGACAGGGATAGCAAGCTCTACATTACTCTCTTGGCACTTTCGATGCAGGACATAAAGCGAGATGTTTGCTGCTTTTGCGTTTGGCTGTTGGGAGATTTACAGCACAAAGATATCTAGTTGATTTGAAGCAGTTCTGAGAAAGTCTAAACATAATCCCCACTTTTCCCTCCTGGCATTTTCCATGTGGGAGATATAGCACGATGTATATTTGTTTTGAGGACAACTCAATGGACAGTGTAGGGAGAAAAGTTCCTGCCTCATTGAATGTCGTTCCTGGAGAGACACTGCGATCAATGAGGGAGATATGTCAAGATGTGTGTTGCTTTTGAGGACGGCTCTCTGGAGAGTCTTAGCAAAGAGGTCACACGGATAATCAGAGCAATTCTCAGAGACACTGAGAACAACCATACAATTCACTTTTGGCCCTTTGCGTGTTTTACGTATAACAAGACGTTTATGGATTTTGAGGAGAACTCCTCGAGGGTGTTGGCACAAAAGTTGGTGGCACACTGAATGCCGTTATTGGAGACACTGAGAAACAAGCCCTACAATTCCCTCCTGGCTCTTTCCATGTTGGAGGGAGAGCAAGAAGATTGTTGGTTGGTTTTGCGCTTAGCTCTATGGCGAGAGTAGGCAGAGACATAATTAGGTGACTTGAAGCAGTTCCTATCGAGTCCAAGAACAGTCCCCACCTTTCCCTGCTGGCAGTTTCCATGTGGACATATGTCTTGATATGTGCTTTGCTTTTGAGCACAACTCTCTCTCGAGAGAATGTTAGCAAAGAGGTAACGGGGAGAGTAGAAAGCAGTACTCAAAGACAGGGAGAACAAGATCTACATTTCCCACCTGGCACTTCCCATGTAGGAGATATAGCAGGATGTATACTGGTTTTGAGGACAACTCAATGGACAGTGAAGGGAGAAAAGTTCCTGGCTCATTGAATGCCGTTTCTGGAGACCCTGCGATCAATGTGGGAGATATGTCAACACGTGTGTTGGTTTTGAGGACGGCTCTCTGGAGAGTCTTAGCAAAGAGGTCCCACAGATAATCAGAGCAATTCTCAGAGACACTGAGACCAAGCTCCACAATTCCTCCTGGCACTTTCCCTGTAGGAGATACCGCAAGACATTTCTGTATATTGGGCACAGCGCTCTGCAGGCTGTTAGCAGAGACTTTCCCGGCACAGTGAAACCCTATGTCAGAGACACTGAGAAGAAGCCCCAACGTTCCTTCCAGTCATTTTCAGTGTGGGTGCCTTCTCCACGTGGTTCCTGGTTTCACTGCAGCTCTGAAGAGAATGTTAGCAAAGAGGTAACCGGGACAGTGAAAACAGTACTCAAAGACAGGGAGAGCAAGCTCTACATTACTCTCTTGGCACTTTCGATGCGGGACATACAGCGAGATGTTTGCTGCTTTTGCGTTTGGCTGTTGGGAGATTTACAGCACAAAGATATCTAATTGATTTGAAGCAGTTCTGAGAAAGTCTAAACATAATCCCCACTTTTCCCTCCTGGCATTTTCCATGTGGGAGATATAGCACGATGTATATTTGTTTTGAGGACAACTCAATGGACAGTGTAGGGAGAAAAGTTCCTGGCTCCTTGAATGCCATTTCTGGAGACACTGCGATCAATGAGGGAGATATGTCAAGATATGTGTTGCTTTTGAGGACGGCTCTCTGGAGAGTCTTAGCAAAGAGGTCACACGGATAATCAGAGCAATTCTCAGAGACACTGAGAACAACCATACAATACACTTTTGGCCCTTTGCGTGTTTTACGTATAACAAGACGTTTATGGATTTTGAGGAGAACTCCTCGAGGGTGTAGGCACAAAAGTTGGTGGCACACTGAATGCCGTTATTGGAGACACTGAGAAACAAGCCCTACAATTCCCTCCTGGCTCTTTCCATGTTGGAGGGAGAGCAAGAAGATTGTTGGTTGGTTTTGCGCCTAGCTCTATGGCGAGAGTAGGCAGAGACATAATTAGGTGACTTGAAGCAGTTCCTATCGAGTCCAAGAACAGTCCCCACCTTTCCCTGCTGGCAGTTTCCATGTGGACATATGTCTTGATATGTGCTTTGCTTTTGAGCACAACTCTCTCTCGAGAGAATGTTAGCAAAGAGGTAACGGGGAGAGTAGAAAGCAGTACTCAAAGACAGGGAGAACAAGATCTACATTTCCCACCTGGCACTTCCCATGTAGGAGATATAGCAGGATGTATACTGGTTTTGAGGACAACTCAATGGACAGTGTAGGGAGAAAAGTTCCTGCCTCATTGAATGCCGTTCCTGGAGAGACACTGCGATCAATGAGGGAGATATGTCAAGATGTGTGTTGCTTTTGAGGACGGCTCTCTGGAGAGTCTTAGCAAAGAGGTCACACGGATAATCAGAGCAATTCTCAGAGACACTGAGACCAAGCTCCACAATTCCTCCTGGCACTTTCCCTGTAGGAGATACCGCAAGACGTTTCTGTATATTGGGCACAGCGCTCTGCAGGGTGTTAGCAGAGACTTTCCCGGCACAGTGAAACCCTATGTCAGAGACACTGAGAAGAAGCCCCAACGTTCCTTCCAGTCATTTTCAGTGTGGGTGCCTTCTCCACGTGGTTCCTGGTTTCACTGCAGCTCTGAAGAGAATGTTAGCAAAGAGATAATCGGGACAGTGAAAACAGTACTCAAAGACAGGGAGAGCAAGCTCTACATTACTCTCTTGGCACTTTGGATGCGGGACATACAGCGAGATGTTTGCTGCTTTTACATTTGGCTGTTGGGAGATTTACAGCACAAAGATATCTAATTGATTTGAAGCAGTTCTGAGAAAGTCTAAACATAATCCCCACTTTTGCCTCCTGGCATTTTCCATGTGGGAGATATAGCAGGATGTATATTGGTTTTGAGGACAACTCAATGGACAGTGTAGGGAGAAAAGTTCCTGCCTCATTGAATGCCGTTCCTGGAGAGACACTGCGATCAATGAGGGAGATATGTCAAGATGTGTGTTGCTTTTGAGGACGGCTCTCTGGAGAGTCTTAGCAAAGAGGTCACACGGATAATCAGAGCAATTCTCAGAGACACTGAGACCAAGCTCCACAATTCCTCCTGGCACTTTCCCTGTAGGAGATACCGCAAGACGTTTCTGTATATTGGGCACAGCGCTCTGCAGGCTGTTAGCAGAGACTTTCCCGGCACACTGAAACCCTATGTCAGAGGCACTGAGAAGAAGCCCCAACGTTCCTTCCAGTCATTTTCAGTGTGGGTGCCTTCTCCACGTGGTTCCTGGTTTCACTGCAGCTCTGAAGAGAATGTTAGCAAAGAGGTAATCGGGACAGTGAAAACAGTACTCAAAGACAGGGAGAGCAAGCTCTCTCTTGGCACTTTGGATGCGGGACATACAGCAAGATGTTTGCTGCTTTTGCGTTTGGCTGTTGGGAGATTTACAGCACAAAGATATCTAGTTGATTTGAAGCAGTTCTGAGAAAGTCTAAACATAATCCCCACTTTTCCCTCCTGGCACTTTCCATGTGGGAGATATAGCAGGATGTATATTGGTTTGAAGGAACTGTCCCCGGACAGTGTGGGCAGAAAAGTTCCTGGCTCCTTGAATGCCGTTCCTGGAGACACTGCGATCAATGAGGGAGATATGTCAAGATGTGTGTTGGTTTTGAGGACGGCTCTCTGGAGAGTCTTAGCAAAGAGGTCCCACGGATAATCAGAGCAATTCTCAGAGACACTGAGACCAAGCTCCACAATTCCTCCTGGCACTTTCCCTGTAGGAGATACCGCAAGACGTTTCTGTATATTGGGCACAGCGCTCTGCAGGCTGTTAGCAGAGACTTTCCCGGCACAGTGAAACCCTATGTCAGAGACACTGAGAAGAAGCCCCAATGTTCCTTCCAGTCATTTTCAGTGTGGGTGCCTTCTCCACGTGGTTCCTGGTTTCACTGCAGCTCTGAAGAGAATGTTAGCAAAGAGGTAACCGGGACAGTGAAAACAGTACTCAAAGACAGGGAGAGCAAGCTCTACATTACTCTCTTGGCACTTTCGATGCGGGACATACAGCGAGATGTTTGCTGCTTTTGCGTTTGGCTGTTGGGAGATTTACAGCACAAAGATATCTAATTGATTTGAAGCAGTTCTGAGAAAGTCTAAACATAATCCCCACTTTTCCCTCCTGGCATTTTCCATGTGGGAGATATAGCACGATGTATATTTGTTTTGAGGACAACTCAATGGACAGTGTAGGGAGAAAAGTTCCTGGCTCCTTGAATGCCATTTCTGGAGACACTGCGATCAATGAGGGAGATATGTCAAGATATGTGTTGCTTTTGAGGACGGCTCTCTGGAGAGTCTTAGCAAAGAGGTCACACGGATAATCAGAGCAATTCTCAGAGACACTGAGAACAACCATACAATACACTTTTGGCCCTTTGCGTGTTTTACGTATAACAAGACGTTTATGGATTTTGAGGAGAACTCCTCGAGGGTGTAGGCACAAAAGTTGGTGGCACACTGAATGCCGTTATTGGAGACACTGAGAAACAAGCCCTACAATTCCCTCCTGGCTCTTTCCATGTTGGAGGGAGAGCAAGAAGATTGTTGGTTGGTTTTGCGCCTAGCTCTATGGCGAGAGTAGGCAGAGACATAATTAGGTGACTTGAAGCAGTTCCTATCGAGTCCAAGAACAGTCCCCACCTTTCCCTGCTGGCAGTTTCCATGTGGACATATGTCTTGATATGTGCTTTGCTTTTGAGCACAACTCTCTCTCGAGAGAATGTTAGCAAAGAGGTAACGGGGAGAGTAGAAAGCAGTACTCAAAGACAGGGAGAACAAGATCTACATTTCCCACCTGGCACTTCCCATGTAGGAGATATAGCAGGATGTATACTGGTTTTGAGGACAACTCAATGGACAGTGTAGGGAGAAAAGTTCCTGCCTCATTGAATGCCGTTCCTGGAGAGACACTGCGATCAATGAGGGAGATATGTCAAGATGTGTGTTGCTTTTGAGGACGGCTCTCTGGAGAGTCTTAGCAAAGAGGTCACACGGATAATCAGAGCAATTCTCAGAGACACTGAGACCAAGCTCCACAATTCCTCCTGGCACTTTCCCTGTAGGAGATACCGCAAGACGTTTCTGTATATTGGGCACAGCGCTCTGCAGGGTGTTAGCAGAGACTTTCCCGGGACAGTGAAACCCTATGTCAGAGACACTGAGAAGAAGCCCCAACGTTCCTTCCAGTCATTTTCAGTGTGGGTGCCTTCTCCACGTGGTTCCTGGTTTCACTGCAGCTCTGAAGAGAATGTTAGCAAAGAGATAATCGGGACAGTGAAAACAGTACTCAAAGACAGGGAGAGCAAGCTCTACATTACTCTCTTGGCACTTTGGATGCGGGACATACAGCGAGATGTTTGCTGCTTTTACATTTGGCTGTTGGGAGATTTACAGCACAAAGATATCTAATTGATTTGAAGCAGTTCTGAGAAAGTCTAAACATAATCCCCACTTTTGCCTCCTGGCATTTTCCATGTGGGAGATATAGCAGGATGTATATTGGTTTTGAGGACAACTCAATGGACAGTGTAGGGAGAAAAGTTCCTGCCTCATTGAATGCCGTTCCTGGAGAGACACTGCGATCAATGAGGGAGATATGTCAAGATGTGTGTTGCTTTTGAGGACGGCTCTCTGGAGAGTCTTAGCAAAGAGGTCACACGGATAATCAGAGCAATTCTCAGAGACACTGAGACCAAGCTCCACAATTCCTCCTGGCACTTTCCCTGTAGGAGATACCGCAAGACGTTTCTGTATATTGGGCACAGCGCTCTGCAGGCTGTTAGCAGAGACTTTCCCGGCACACTGAAACCCTATGTCAGAGGCACTGAGAAGAAGCCCCAACGTTCCTTCCAGTCATTTTCAGTGTGGGTGCCTTCTCCACGTGGTTCCTGGTTTCACTGCAGCTCTGAAGAGAATGTTAGCAAAGAGGTAATCGGGACAGTGAAAACAGTACTCAAAGACAGGGAGAGCAAGCTCTCTCTTGGCACTTTGGATGCGGGACATACAGCGAGATGTTTGCTGCTTTTGCGTTTGGCTGTTGGGAGATTTACAGCACAAAGATATCTAGTTGATTTGAAGCAGTTCTGAGAAAGTCTAAACATAATCCCCACTTTTCCCTCCTGGCACTTTCCATGTGGGAGATATAGCAGGATGTATATTGGTTTGAAGGAACTGTCCCCGGACAGTGTGGGCAGAAAAGTTCCTGGCTCCTTGAATGCCGTTCCTGGAGACACTGCGATCAATGAGGGAGATATGTCAAGATGTGTGTTGGTTTTGAGGACGGCTCTCTGGAGAGTCTTAGCAAAGAGGTCCCACGGATAATCAGAGCAATTCTCAGAGACACTGAGACCAAGCTCCACAATTCCTCCTGGCACTTTCCCTGTAGGAGATACCGCAAGACGTTTCTGTATATTGGGCACAGCGCTCTGCAGGCTGTTAGCAGAGACTTTCCCGGCACAGTGAAACCCTATGTCAGAGACACTGAGAAGAAGCCCCAATGTTCCTTCCAGTCATTTTCAGTGTGGGTGCCTTCTCCACGTGGTTCCTGGTTTCACTGCAGCTCTGAAGAGAATGTTAGCAAAGAGGTAACCGGGACAGTGAAAACAGTACTCAAAGACAGGGAGAGCAAGCTCTACATTACTCTCTTGGCACTTTCGATGCGGGACATACAGCGAGATGTTTGCTGCTTTTGCGTTTGGCTGTTGGGAGATTTACAGCACAAAGATATCTAATTGATTTGAAGCAGTTCTGAGAAAGTCTAAACATAATCCCCACTTTTCCCTCCTGGCATTTTCCATGTGGGAGATATAGCACGATGTATATTTGTTTTGAGGACAACTCAATGGACAGTGTAGGGAGAAAAGTTCCTGGCTCCTTGAATGCCATTTCTGGAGACACTGCGATCAATGAGGGAGATATGTCAAGATATGTGTTGCTTTTGAGGACGGCTCTCTGGAGAGTCTTAGCAAAGAGGTCACACGGATAATCAGAGCAATTCTCAGAGACACTGAGAACAACCATACAATACACTTTTGGCCCTTTGCGTGTTTTACGTATAACAAGACGTTTATGGATTTTGAGGAGAACTCCTCGAGGGTGTAGGCACAAAAGTTGGTGGCACACTGAATGCCGTTATTGGAGACACTGAGAAACAAGCCCTACAATTCCCTCCTGGCTCTTTCCATGTTGGAGGGAGAGCAGGAAGATTGTTGGTTGGTTTTGCGCCTAGCTCTATGGCGAGAGTAGGCAGAGACATAATTAGGTGACTTGAAGCAGTTCCTATCGAGTCCAAGAACAGTCCCCACCTTTCCCTGCTGGCAGTTTCCATGTGGACATATGTCTTGATATGTGCTTTGCTTTTGAGCACAACTCTCTCTCGAGAGAATGTTAGCAAAGAGGTAACGGGGAGAGTAGAAAGCAGTACTCAAAGACAGGGAGAACAAGATCTACATTTCCCACCTGGCACTTCCCATGTAGGAGATATAGCAGGATGTATACTGGTTTTGAGGACAACTCAATGGACAGTGTAGGGAGAAAAGTTCCTGCCTCATTGAATGCCGTTCCTGGAGAGACACTGCGATCAATGAGGGAGATATGTCAAGATGTGTGTTGCTTTTGAGGACGGCTCTCTGGAGAGTCTTAGCAAAGAGGTCACACGGATAATCAGAGCAATTCTCAGAGACACTGAGACCAAGCTCCACAATTCCTCCTGGCACTTTCCCTGTAGGAGATACCGCAAGACGTTTCTGTATATTGGGCACAGCGCTCTGCAGGGTGTTAGCAGAGACTTTCCCGGCACAGTGAAACCCTATGTCAGAGACACTGAGAAGAAGCCCCAATGTTCCTTCCAGTCATTTTCAGTGTGGGTGCCTTCTCCACGTGGTTCCTGGTTTCACTGCAGCTCTGAAGAGAATGTTAGCAAAGAGATAATCGGGACAGTGAAAACAGTACTCAAAGACAGGGAGAGCAAGCTCTACATTACTCTCTTGGCACTTTGGATGCGGGACATACAGCGAGATGTTTGCTGCTTTTACATTTGGCTGTTGGGAGATTTACAGCACAAAGATATCTAGTTGATTTGAAGCAGTTCTGAGAAAGTCTAAACATAATCCCCACTTTTGCCTCCTGGCATTTTCCATGTGGGAGATATAGCAGGATGTATATTGGTTTTGAGGACAACTCAATGGACAGTGTAGGGAGAAAAGTTCCTGCCTCATTGAATGCCGTTCCTGGAGAGACACTGCGATCAATGAGGGAGATATGTCAAGATGTGTGTTGCTTTTGAGGACGGCTCTCTGGAGAGTCTTAGCAAAGAGGCCACAGGGATAATGAGAGCAATTCTCAGAGACACTGAGACCAAGCTCCACAATTCCTCCTGGCACTTTCCCTGTAGGAGATACCGCAAGACGTTTCTGTATATTGGGCACAGCGCTCTGCAGGCTGTTAGCAGAGACTTTCCCGGCACACTGAAACCCTATGTCAGAGGCACTGAGAAGAAGCCCCAACGTTCCTTCCAGTCATTTTCAGTGTGGGTGCCTTCTCCACGTGGTTCCTGGTTTCACTGCAGCTCTGAAGAGAATGTTAGCAAAGAGGTAATCGGGACAGTGAAAACAGTACTCAAAGACAGGGAGAGCAAGCTCTCTCTTGCACTTTGGATGTGGGACATACAGCGAGATGTTTGCTGCTTTTGCGTTTGGCTGTTGGGAGATTTACAGCACAAAGATATCTAGTTGATTTGAAGCAGTTCTGAGAAAGTCTAAACATAATCCCCACTTTTCCCTCCTGGCATTTTCCATGTGGGAGATATAGCAGGATGTATATTGGTTTTAAGGAACTGTCCCCGGACAGTGTGGGCAGAAAAGTTCCTGGCTCCTTGAATGCCGTTCCTGGAGACACTGCGATCAATGAGGGAGATATGTCAAGATGTGTGTTGGTTTTGAGGACGGCTCTCTGGAGAGTCTTAGCAAAGAGGTCCCACGGATAATCAGAGCAATTCTGAGAGACACTGAGACCAAGCTCCACAATTCCTCCTGGCACTTTCCCTGTAGGAGATACCGCAAGACGTTTCTGTATATTGGGCACAGCGCTCTGCAGGCTGTTAGCAGAGACTTTCCCGGCACAGTGAAACCCTATGTCAGAGACACTGAGAAGAAGCCCCAATGTTCCTTCCAGTCATTTTCAGTGTGGGTGCCTTCTCCACGTGGTTCCTGGTTTCACTGCAGCTCTGAAGAGAATGTTAGCAAAGAGGTAACCGGGACAGTGAAAACAGTACTCAAAGACAGGGAGAGCAAGCTCTACATTACTCTCTTGGCACTTTCGATGCGGGACATACAGCGAGATGTTTGCTGCTTTTGCGTTTGGCTGTTGGGAGATTTACAGCACAAAGATATCTAATTGATTTGAAGCAGTTCTGAGAAAGTCTAAACATAATCCCCACTTTTCCCTCCTGGCATTTTCCATGTGGGAGATATAGCAGGATGTATATTGGTTTTAAGGAACTGTCCCCGGACAGTGTGGGCAGAAAAGTTCCTGGCTCCTTGAATGCCGTTCCTGGAGACACTGCGATCAATGAGGGAGATATGTCAAGATGTGTGTTGCTTTTGAGGACGGCTCTCTGGAGAGTCTTAGCAAAGAGGTCACACGGATAATCAGAGCAATTCTCAGAGACACTGAGACCAAGCTCCACAATTCCTCCTGGCACTTTCCCTGTAGGAGATACCGCAAGACGTTTCTGTATATTGGGCACAGCGCTCTGCAGGCTGTTAGCAGAGACTTTCCCGGCACAGTAAAACCCTATGTCAGAGGCACTGAGAAGAAGCCCCAATGTTCCTTCCAGTCATTTTCAGTGTGGGTGCCTTCTCCACGTGGTTCCTGGTTTCACTGCAGCTCTGAAGAGAATGTTAGCAAAGAGGTAACCGGGACAGTGAAAACAGTACTCAAAGACAGGGAGAGCAAGCTCTACATTACTCTCTTGGCACTTTCGATGCGGGACATACAGCGAGATGTTTGCTGCTTTTGCGTTTGGCTGTTGGGAGATTTACAGCACAAAGATATCTAATTGATTTGAAGCAGTTCTGAGAAAGTCTAAACATAATCCCCACTTTTCCCTCCTGGCATTTTCCATGTGGGAGATATAGCACGATGTATATTTGTTTTGAGGACAACTCAATGGACAGTGTAGGGAGAAAAGTTCCTGGCTCCTTGAATGCCATTTCTGGAGACACTGCGATCAATGAGGGAGATATGTCAAGATATGTGTTGCTTTTGAGGACGGCTCTCTGGAGAGTCTTAGCAAAGAGGTCACACGGATAATCAGAGCAATTCTCAGAGACACTGAGAACAACCATACAATACACTTTTGGCCCTTTGCGTGTTTTACGTATAACAAGACGTTTATGGATTTTGAGGAGAACTCCTCGAGGGTGTAGGCACAAAAGTTGGTGGCACACTGAATGCCGTTATTGGAGACACTGAGAAACAAGCCCTACAATTCCCTCCTGGCTCTTTCCATGTTGGAGAGAGAGCAGGAAGATTGTTGGTTGGTTTTGCGCCTAGCTCTATGGCGAGAGTAGGCAGAGACATAATTAGGTGACTTGAAGCAGTTCCTATCGAGTCCAAGAACAGTCCCCACCTTTCCCTGCTGGCAGTTTCCATGTGGACATATGTCTTGATATGTGCTTTGCTTTTGAGCACAACTCTCTCTCGAGAGAATGTTAGCAAAGAGGTAACGGGGAGAGTAGAAAGCAGTACTCAAAGACAGGGAGAACAAGATCTACATTTCCCACCTGGCACTTCCCATGTAGGAGATATAGCAGGATGTATACTGGTTTTGAGGACAACTCAATGGACAGTGTAGGGAGAAAAGTTCCTGCCTCATTGAATGCCGTTCCTGGAGAGACACTGCGATCAATGAGGGAGATATGTCAAGATGTGTGTTGCTTTTGAGGACGGCTCTCTGGAGAGTCTTAGCAAAGAGGTCACACGGATAATCAGAGCAATTCTCAGAGACACTGAGACCAAGCTCCACAATTCCTCCTGGCACTTTCCCTGTAGGAGATACCGCAAGACGTTTCTGTATATTGGGCACAGCGCTCTGCAGGGTGTTAGCAGAGACTTTCCCGGGACAGTGAAACCCTATGTCAGAGACACTGAGAAGAAGCCCCAATGTTCCTTCCAGTCATTTTCAGTGTGGGTGCCTTCTCCACGTGGTTCCTGGTTTCACTGCAGCTCTGAAGAGAATGTTAGCAAAGAGATAATCGGGACAGTGAAAACAGTACTCAAAGACAGGGAGAGCAAGCTCTACATTACTCTCTTGGCACTTTGGATGCGGGACATACAGCGAGATGTTTGCTGCTTTTACATTTGGCTGTTGGGAGATTTACAGCACAAAGATATCTAGTTGATTTGAAGCAGTTCTGAGAAAGTCTAAACATAATCCCCACTTTTGCCTCCTGGCATTTTCCATGTGGGAGATATAGCAGGATGTATATTGGTTTTGAGGACAACTCAATGGACAGTGTAGGGAGAAAAGTTCCTGCCTCATTGAATGCCGTTCCTGGAGAGACACTGCGATCAATGAGGGAGATATGTCAAGATGTGTGTTGCTTTTGAGGACGGCTCTCTGGAGAGTCTTAGCAAAGAGGCCACAGGGATAATGAGAGCAATTCTCAGAGACACTGAGACCAAGCTCCACAATTCCTCCTGGCACTTTCCCTGTAGGAGATACCGCAAGACGTTTCTGTATATTGGGCACAGCGCTCTGCAGGCTGTTAGCAGAGACTTTCCCGGCACACTGAAACCCTATGTCAGAGGCACTGAGAAGAAGCCCCAACGTTCCTTCCAGTCATTTTCAGTGTGGGTGCCTTCTCCACGTGGTTCCTGGTTTCACTGCAGCTCTGAAGAGAATGTTAGCAAAGAGGTAATCGGGACAGTGAAAACAGTACTCAAAGACAGGGAGAGCAAGCTCTCTCTTGCACTTTGGATGTGGGACATACAGCGAGATGTTTGCTGCTTTTGCGTTTGGCTGTTGGGAGATTTACAGCACAAAGATATCTAGTTGATTTGAAGCAGTTCTGAGAAAGTCTAAACATAATCCCCACTTTTCCCTCCTGGCATTTTCCATGTGGGAGATATAGCAGGATGTATATTGGTTTTAAGGAACTGTCCCCGGACAGTGTGGGCAGAAAAGTTCCTGGCTCCTTGAATGCCGTTCCTGGAGACACTGCGATCAATGAGGGAGATATGTCAAGATGTGTGTTGGTTTTGAGGACGGCTCTCTGGAGAGTCTTAGCAAAGAGGTCCCACGGATAATCAGAGCAATTCTGAGAGACACTGAGACCAAGCTCCACAATTCCTCCTGGCACTTTCCCTGTAGGAGATACCGCAAGACGTTTCTGTATATTGGGCACAGCGCTCTGCAGGCTGTTAGCAGAGACTTTCCCGGCACAGTGAAACCCTATGTCAGAGACACTGAGAAGAAGCCCCAATGTTCCTTCCAGTCATTTTCAGTGTGGGTGCCTTCTCCACGTGGTTCCTGGTTTCACTGCAGCTCTGAAGAGAATGTTAGCAAAGAGGTAACCGGGACAGTGAAAACAGTACTCAAAGACAGGGAGAGCAAGCTCTACATTACTCTCTTGGCACTTTCGATGCGGGACATACAGCGAGATGTTTGCTGCTTTTGCGTTTGGCTGTTGGGAGATTTACAGCACAAAGATATCTAATTGATTTGAAGCAGTTCTGAGAAAGTCTAAACATAATCCCCACTTTTCCCTCCTGGCATTTTCCATGTGGGAGATATAGCAGGATGTATATTGGTTTTAAGGAACTGTCCCCGGACAGTGTGGGCAGAAAAGTTCCTGGCTCCTTGAATGCCGTTCCTGGAGACACTGCGATCAATGAGGGAGATATGTCAAGATGTGTGTTGCTTTTGAGGACGGCTCTCTGGAGAGTCTTAGCAAAGAGGTCACACGGATAATCAGAGCAATTCTCAGAGACACTGAGACCAAGCTCCACAATTCCTCCTGGCACTTTCCCTGTAGGAGATACCGCAAGACGTTTCTGTATATTGGGCACAGCGCTCTGCAGGCTGTTAGCAGAGACTTTCCCGGCACAGTAAAACCCTATGTCAGAGGCACTGAGAAGAAGCCCCAATGTTCCTTCCAGTCATTTTCAGTGTGGGTGCCTTCTCCACGTGGTTCCTGGTTTCACTGCAGCTCTGAAGAGAATGTTAGCAAAGAGGTAACCGGGACAGTGAAAACAGTACTCAAAGACAGGGAGAGCAAGCTCTACATTACTCTCTTGGCACTTTCGATGCGGGACATACAGCGAGATGTTTGCTGCTTTTGTGTTTGGCTGTTGGGAGATTTACAGCACAAAGATATCTAATTGATTTGAAGCAGTTCTGAGAAAGTCTAAACATAATCCCCACTTTTCCCTCCTGGCATTTTCCATGTGGGAGATATAGCACGATGTATATTTGTTTTGAGGACAACTCAATGGACAGTGTAGGGAGAAAAGTTCCTGGCTCCTTGAATGCCATTTCTGGAGACACTGCGATCAATGAGGGAGATATGTCAAGATATGTGTTGCTTTTGAGGACGGCTCTCTGGAGAGTCTTAGCAAAGAGGTCACACGGATAATCAGAGCAATTCTCAGAGACACTGAGAACAACCATACAATACACTTTTGGCCCTTTGCGTGTTTTACGTATAACAAGACGTTTATGGATTTTGAGGAGAACTCCTCGAGGGTGTAGGCACAAAAGTTGGTGGCACACTGAATGCCGTTATTGGAGACACTGAGAAACAAGCCCTACAATTCCCTCCTGGCTCTTTCCATGTTGGAGAGAGAGCAGGAAGATTGTTGGTTGGTTTTGCGCCTAGCTCTATGGCGAGAGTAGGCAGAGACATAATTAGGTGACTTGAAGCAGTTCCTATCGAGTCCAAGAACAGTCCCCACCTTTCCCTGCTGGCAGTTTCCATGTGGACATATGTCTTGATATGTGCTTTGCTTTTGAGCACAACTCTCTCTCGAGAGAATGTTAGCAAAGAGGTAACGGGGAGAGTAGAAAGCAGTACTCAAAGACAGGGAGAACAAGATCTACATTTCCCACCTGGCACTTCCCATGTAGGAGATATAGCAGGATGTATACTGGTTTTGAGGACAACTCAATGGACAGTGTAGGGAGAAAAGTTCCTGCCTCATTGAATGCCGTTCCTGGAGAGACACTGCGATCAATGAGGGAGATATGTCAAGATGTGTGTTGCTTTTGAGGACGGCTCTCTGGAGAGTCTTAGCAAAGAGGTCACACGGATAATCAGAGCAATTCTCAGAGACACTGAGACCAAGCTCCACAATTCCTCCTGGCACTTTCCCTGTAGGAGATACCGCAAGACGTTTCTGTATATTGGGCACAGCGCTCTGCAGGGTGTTAGCAGAGACTTTCCCGGGACAGTGAAACCCTATGTCAGAGACACTGAGAAGAAGCCCCAATGTTCCTTCCAGTCATTTTCAGTGTGGGTGCCTTCTCCACGTGGTTCCTGGTTTCACTGCAGCTCTGAAGAGAATGTTAGCAAAGAGATAATCGGGACAGTGAAAACAGTACTCAAAGACAGGGAGAGCAAGCTCTACATTACTCTCTTGGCACTTTGGATGCGGGACATACAGCGAGATGTTTGCTGCTTTTGCGTTTGGCTGTTGGGAGATTTACAGCACAAAGATATCTAGTTGATTTGAAGCAGTTCTGAGAAAGTCTAAACATAATCCCCACTTTTCCCTCCTGGCATTTTCCATGTGGGAGATATAGCAGGATGTATATTGGTTTTAAGGAACTGTCCCCGGACAGTGTGGGCAGAAAAGTTCCTGGCTCCTTGAATGCCGTTCCTGGAGACACTGCGATCAATGAGGGAGATATGTCAAGATGTGTGTTGGTTTTGAGGACGGCTCTCTGGAGAGTCTTAGCAAAGAGGTCCCACGGATAATCAGAGCAATTCTGAGAGACACTGAGACCAAGCTCCACAATTCCTCCTGGCACTTTCCCTGTAGGAGATACCGCAAGACGTTTCTGTATATTGGGCACAGCGCTCTGCAGGCTGTTAGCAGAGACTTTCCCGGCACAGTGAAACCCTATGTCAGAGACACTGAGAAGAAGCCCCAATGTTCCTTCCAGTCATTTTCAGTGTGGGTGCCTTCTCCACGTGGTTCCTGGTTTCACTGCAGCTCTGAAGAGAATGTTAGCAAAGAGGTAACCGGGACAGTGAAAACAGTACTCAAAGACAGGGAGAGCAAGCTCTACATTACTCTCTTGGCACTTTCGATGCGGGACATACAGCGAGATGTTTGCTGCTTTTGCGTTTGGCTGTTGGGAGATTTACAGCACAAAGATATCTAATTGATTTGAAGCAGTTCTGAGAAAGTCTAAACATAATCCCCACTTTTCCCTCCTGGCATTTTCCATGTGGGAGATATAGCAGGATGTATATTGGTTTTAAGGAACTGTCCCCGGACAGTGTGGGCAGAAAAGTTCCTGGCTCCTTGAATGCCGTTCCTGGAGACACTGCGATCAATGAGGGAGATATGTCAAGATGTGTGTTGCTTTTGAGGACGGCTCTCTGGAGAGTCTTAGCAAAGAGGTCACACGGATAATCAGAGCAATTCTCAGAGACACTGAGACCAAGCTCCAAAATTCCTCCTGGCACTTTCCCTGTAGGAGATACCGCAAGACGTTTCTGTATATTGGGCACAGCGCTCTGCAGGCTGTTAGCAGAGACTTTCCCGGCACAGTAAAACCCTATGTCAGAGGCACTGAGAAGAAGCCCCAATGTTCCTTCCAGTCATTTTCAGTGTGGGTGCCTTCTCCACGTGGTTCCTGGTTTCACTGCAGCTCTGAAGAGAATGTTAGCAAAGAGGTAACCGGGACAGTGAAAACAGCACTCAAAGACAGGGAGAGCAAGCTCTACATTACTCTCTTAGCACTTTGGATGCGGGACATACAGCGAGATGTTTGCTGCTTTTGCATTTGGCTGTTGGGAGATTTACAGCACAAAGATATCTAGTTGATTTGAAGCAGTTCTGAGAAAGTCTAAACATAATGCCCACTTTTCCCTCCTGGCATTTTCCATGTGGGAGATATAGCAGGATGTATATTTGTTTTGAGGACAACTCAATGGACAGTGTAGGCAGAAAAGTTCCTGCCTCATTGAATGCCGTTCCTGGAGAGACACTGCGATCAATGAGGGAGATATGTCAAGATGTGTGTTGCTTTTGAGGACGGCTCTCTGGAGAGTCTTAGCAAAGAGGTCACAGGGATAATCAGAGCAATTCTCAGAGACACTGAGACCAAGCTCCACAATTCCTCCTGGCACTTTCCCTGTAGGAGATACCGCAAGACGTTTCTGTATATTGGGCACAGCGCTCTGCAGGCTGTTAGCAGAGACTTTCCCGGGACAGTGGAACCCTATGTCAGAGACACTGAGAAGAAGCCCCAATGTTCCTTCCAGTCATTTTCAGTGTGGGTGCCTTCTCCACGTGGTTCCTGGTATCACTGCAGCTCTGAAGAGAATGTTAGCAAAGAGGTAACCGGGACAGTGAAAACAGTACTCAAAGACAGGGAGAGCTAGCTCTCTGTTGGCACTTTGGATGTGGGACATACAGCGAGATGTTTGCTGCTTTTACATTTGGCTGTTGGGAGATTTACAGCACAAAGATATCTAGTTGATTTGAAGCAGTTCTGAGAAAGTCTAAACATAATCCCCACTTTTGCCTCCTGGCATTTTCCATGTGGGAGATATAGCAGGATGTATATTGGTTTTAAGGAACTGTCCCCGGACAGTGTGGGTAGAAAAGTTCCTAGCTCCTTGAATGCCGTTCCTGGAGACACTGCGATCAATGAGGGAGATATGTCAAGATGTGTGTTGCTTTTGAGGACGGCTCTCTGGAGAGTCTTAGCAAAGAGGTCACACGGATAATCAGAGCAATTCTCAGAGACACTGAGACCAAGCTCCACAATTCCTCCTGGCACTTTCCCTGTAGGAGATACCGCAAGACGTTTCTGTATATTGGGCACAGCGCTCTGCAGGCTGTTAGCAGAGACTTTCCCGGCACAGTGAAACCCTATGTCAGAGACACTGAGAAGAAGCCCCAACGTTCCTTCCAGTCATTTTCAGTGTGGGTGCCTTCTCCACGTGGTTTCTGGTTTCACTGCAGCTCTGAAGAGAATGTTAGCAAAGAGGTAATCGGGACAGTGAAAACAGTACTCAAAGACAGGGAGAGCAAGCTCTACATTACTCTCTTGGCACTTTCGATGCGGGACATACAGCGAGATGTTTGCTGCTTTTACGTTTGGCTGTTGGGAGATTTACAGCACAAAGATATCTAGTTGATTTGAAGCAGTTCTGAGAAAGTCTAAACATAATCCCCACTTTTCCCTCCTGGCATTTTCCATGTGGGAGATATAGCACGATGTATATTTGTTTTGAGGACAACTCAATGGACAGTGTAGGGAGAAAAGTTCCTGCCTCTTTGAATGCCGTTTCTGGAGACCCTGCGATCAGTGAGGGAGATATGTCAAGATGTGTGTTTCTTTTGAGGACGTCTCTCTGGAGAGTCTTAGCAAAGAGGTCACACGGATAATCAGAGCAATTCTCAGAGACACTGAGAACAACCATACAATTCACTTTTGGCCCTTTGCGTGTTTTACGTATAACAAGACGTTTATGGATTTTGAGGAGAACTCTTCGAGGGTGTAGGCACAAAAGTTGGTGGCACACTGAATGCCGTTATTGGAGACACTGAGAAACAAGCCCTACAATTCCCTCCTGGCTCTTTCCATGTTGGAGGTAGAGCAAGAAGATTGTTGGTTGGTTTTGCGCCTAGCTCTATGGCGAGAGTAGGCAGAGACATAATTAGGTGACTTGAAGCAGTTCCTATCGAGTCCAAGAACAGTCCCCACCTTTCCCTGCTGGCAGTTTCCATGTGGACATATGTCTTGATATGTGCTTTGCTTTTGAGCACAACTCTCTCTCGAGAGAATGTTAGCAAAGAGGTAACGGGGAGAGTAGAAAGCAGTACTCAAAGACAGGGAGAACAAGATCTACATTTCCCACCTGGCACTTCCCATGTAGGAGATATAGCAGGATGTATACTGGTTTTGAGGACAACTCAATGGACAGTGAAGGGAGAAAAGTTCCTGGCTCATTGAATGCCGTTTCTGGAGACCCTGCGATCAATGAGGGAGATATGTCAACACATGTGTTGGTTTTGAGGACGGCTCTCTGGAGAGTCTTAGCAAAGAGGTCCCACGGATAATCAGAGCAATTCTCAGAGACACTGAGACCAAGCTCCACAATTCCTCCTGGCACTTTCCCTGTAGGAGATACCGCAAGACGTTTCTGTATATTGGGCACAGCGCTCTGCAGGCTGTTAGCAGAGACTTTCCCGGCACAGTGAAACCCTATGTCAGAGACACTGAGAAGAAGCCCCAACGTTCCTTCCAGTCATTTTCAGTGTGGGTGCCTTCTCCACGTGGTTCCTGGTTTCACTGCAGCTCTGAAGAGAATGTTAGCAAAGAGGTAATCGGGACAGTGAAAACAGTACTCAAAGACAGGGAGAGCAAGCTCTACATTACTCTCTTGGCACTTTCCATGCGGGACATACAGCGAGATGTTTGCTGCTTTTGCGTTTGGCTGTTGGGAGATTTACAGCACAAAGATATCTAGTTGATTTGAAGCAGTTCTGAGAAAGTCTAAACATAATCCCCACTTTTCCCTCCTGGCATTTTCCATGTGGGAGATATAGCACGATGTATATTTGTTTGGAGGACAACTCAATGGACAGTGTAGGGAGAAAAGTTCCTGGCTCACTGAATGCCGTTTCTGGAGACACTGCGATCAATGAGGGAGATATGTCAAGATGTGTGTTTGTTTTGAGGACGGCTCTCTGGAGAGTCTTAGCAAAGAGGTCACACGGATAATCAGAGCAATTCTCAGAGACACTGAGAACAACCATACAATTCACTTTTGGCCCTTTGCGTGTTTTACGTATAACAAGACGTTTATGGATTTTGAGGAGAACTCTTCGAGGGTGTAGGCACAAAAGTTGGTGGCACACTGAATGCCGTTATTGGAGACACTGAGAAACAAGCCCTAGAATTGCCTCCTGGCTCTTTCCATGTTGGAGGTAGAGCAAGAAGATTGTTGGTTGGTTTTGCGCCTAGCTCTATGGCGAGAGTAGGCAGAGACATAATTAGGTGACTTGAAGCAGTTCCTATCGAGTCCAAGAACAGTCCCCACCTTTCCCTGCTGGCAGTTTCCATGTGGACATATGTCTTGATATGTGCTTTGCTTTTGAGCACAACTCTCTCTCGAGAGAATGTTAGCAAAGAGGTAACGGGGAGAGTAGAAAGCAGTACTCAAAGACAGGGAGAACAAGATCTACATTTCCCACCTGGCACTTCCCATGTAGGAGATATAGCAGGATGTATACTGGTTTTGAGGACAACTCAATGGACAATGTAGGGAGAAGAGTTCCTGGCTCATTGAATGCCGTTCCTGGAGACCCTGCGATCAATGTGGGAGATATGTCAACACATGTGTTGGTTTTGAGGACGGCTCTCTGGAGAGTCTTAGCAAAGAGGTCACACGGATAATCAGAGCAATTCTCAGAGACACTGAGACCAAGCTCCACAATTCCTCCTGGCACTTTCCCTGTAGGAGATACCGCAAGACGTTTCTGTATATTGGGCACAGCGCTCTGCAGGCTGTTAGCAGAGACTTTCCCGGCACAGTGAAACCCTATGTCAGAGACACTGAGAAGAAGCCCCAACGTTCCTTCCAGTCATTTTCAGTGTGGGTGCCTTCTCCACGTGGTTCCTGGTTTCACTGCAGCTCTGAAGAGAATGTTAGCAAAGAGGTAATCGGGACAGTGAAAACAGTACTCAAAGACAGGGAGAGCAAGCTCTACATTACTCTCTTGGCACTTTCGATGCGGGACATACAGCGAGATGTTTGCTGCTTTTGCATTTGGCTGTTGGGAGATTTACAGCACAAAGATATCTAGTTGATTTGAAGCAGTTCTGAGAAAGTCTAAACATAATCCCCACTTTTCCCTCCTGGCATTTTCCATGTGGGAGATATAGCACGATGTATATTTGTTTTGAGGACAACTCAATGGACAGTGTAGGGAGAAAAGTTCCTGGCTCCTTGAATGCCGTTTCTGGAGACACTGCGATCAATGAGGGAGATATGTCAAGATGTGTGTTGCTTTTGAGGACGGCTCTCTGGAGAGTCTTAGCAAAGAGGTCACACGGATAATCAGAGCAATTCTCAGAGACACTGAGAACAACCATACAATTCACTTTTGGCCCTTTGCGTGTTTTACGTATAACAAGACGTTTATGGATTTTGAGGAGAACTCTTCGAGGGTGTAGGCACAAAAGTTGGTGGCACACTGAATGCCGTTATTGGAGACACTGAGAAACAAGCCCTACAATTCCCTCCTGGCTCTTTCCATGTTGGAGGTAGAGCAAGAAGATTGTTGGTTGGTTTTGTGCCTAGCTCTATGGCGAGAGTAGGCAGAGACATAATTAGGTGACTTGAAGCAGTTCCTATCGAGTCCAAGAACAGTCCCCACCTTTCCCTGCTGGCAGTTTCCATGTGGACATATGTCTTGATATGTGCTTTGCTTTTGAGCACAACTCTCTCTCGAGAGAATGTTAGCAAAGAGGTAACGGGGAGAGTAGAAAGCAGTACTCAAAGACAGGGAGAACAAGATCTACATTTCCCACCTGGCACTTCCCATGTAGGAGATATAGCAGGATGTATACTGGTTTTCAGGACAACTCAATGGACAGTGAAGAGAGAAAAGTTCCTGGCTCATTGAATGCCGTTTCTGGAGATCCTGCGATCAATGAGGGAGATATGTCAACACGTGTGTTGCTTTTGAGGATGGCTCTCTGGAGAGTCTTAGCAAAGAGGTCACACGGATAATCAGAGCAATTCTCAGAGGCACTGAGACCAAGCTCCACAATTCCTCCTGGCACTTTCCCTGTAGGAGATACCGCAAGACGTTTCTGTATATTGGGCACAGCGCTCTGCAGGCTGTTAGCAGAGACTTTCCCGGCACACTGAAACCCTATGTCAGAGACACTGAGAAGAAGCCCCAACGTTCCTTCCAGTCATTATCAGTGTGGGTGCCTTCTCCACGTGGTTCCTGGTTTCACTGCAGCTCTGAAGAGAATGTTAGCAAAGAGGTAATCGGGACAGTGAAAACAGCACTCAAAGACAGGGAGAGCAAGCTCTACATTACTCTCTTGGCACTTTGGATGCGGGACATACAGCGAGATGTTTGCTGCTTTTGCGTTTGGCTGTTGGGAGATTTACAGCACAAAGCTATCTAGTTGATTTGAAGCAGTTCTGAGAAAGTCTAAACATAATCCCCACTTTTCCCTCCTGGCATTTTCCATGTGGGAGATATAGCAGGATGTATATTTGTTTTGAGGACAACTCAATGGACAGTGTAGGGAGAAAAGTTCCTGGCTCATTGAATGCCGTTTCTGGAGACACTGCGATCAATGAGGGAGATATGTCAAGATGTGTGTTGCTTTTGAGGACGGCTCTCTGGAGAGTCTTAGCAAAGAGGTCACACGGATAATCAGAGCAATTCTCAGAGACACTGAGAACAACCATACAATTCACTTTTGGCCCTTTGCGTGTTTTACGTATAACAAGACGTTTATGGATTTTGAGGAGAACTCTTCGAGGGTGTAGGCACAAAAGTTGGTGGCACACTGAATGCCGTTATTGGAGACACTGAGAAACAAGCCCTACAATTCCCTCCTGGCTCTTTCCATGTTGGAGGTAGAGCAAGAAGATTGTTGGTTGGTTTTGCGCCTAGCTCTATGGCGAGAGTAGGCAGAGACATAATTAGGTGACTTGAAGCAGTTCCTATCGAGTCCAAGAACAGTCCCCACCTTTCCCTGCTGGCAGTTTCCATGTGGACATATGTCTTGATATGTGCTTTGCTTTTGAGCACAACTCTCTCTCGAGAGAATGTTAGCAAAGAGGTAACGGGGAGAGTAGAAAGCAGTACTCAAAGACAGGGAGAACAAGATCTACATTTCCCACCTGGCACTTCCCATGTAGGAGATATAGCAGGATGTATACTGGTTTTGAGGACAACTCAATGGACAGTGTAGGGAGAAAAGTTCCTGGCTCATTGAATGCCGTTTCTGGAGACACTGCGATCAATAAAGGAGATATGTCAAGATGTGTGTTGGGTTTGAGGACGGCTCTCTGGAGAGTCTTAGCAAAGAGGTCACACGGATAATCAGAGCAATTCTCAGAGACACTGAGACCAAGCTCGACAATTCGCTCTTGGCACTTTCCCTGTAGGAGATACCGCAAGACGTTTCTGTATATTGGGCACAGCACTCTGCAGGCTGTTAGCAGAGACTTTCCCGGCACAGTGAAACCCTATGTCAGAGACACTGAGAAGAAGCCCCAATGTTCCTTCCAGTCATTTTCACTGTGGGTGCCTTCTCCACGTGGTTCCTGGTTTCACTGCAGCTCTGAAGAGAATGTTAGCAAAGAGGTAATCGGGACAGTGAAAACAGTACTCAAAGACAGGGAGAGCAAGCTCTACATTACTCTCTTGGCACTTTGGATGCGGGACATACAGCGAGATGTTTGCTGCTTTTGCGTTTGGCTGTTGGGAGATTTACAGCACAAAGATGTCTAGTTGATTTGAAGCAGTTCTGAGAAAGTCTAAACATAATCCCCACTTTTCCCTCCTGGCATTTTCCATGTGGGAGATATAGCAGGATGTATATTTGTTTTGAGGACAACTCAATGGACAGTGTAGGGAGAAAAGTTCCTGGCTCATTGAATGCCGTTTCTGGAGACACTGCGATCAATGAGGGAGATATGTCAAGATGTGTGTTGGTTTTGAGAACGTCTCTCTGGAGAGTCTTAGCAAAGAGGTCACACGGATAATCAGAGCAATTCTCAGAGACACTGAGAACAAGATCGACAATTCGCTCTTGGCACTTTCCCTGTAGGAGATACTGCAAGACGTTTCTGTATATTGGGCACAGCACTCTGCAGGGTGTTAGCAGAGACTTTCCCGGGACAGTGAAACCCTATGTCAGAGACACTGAGAAGAAGCCCCAATGTTCCTTCCAGTCATTTTCAGTGTGGGTGCCTTCTCCACGTGGTTCCTGGTTTCACTGCAGCTCTGAAGAGAATGTTAGCAAAGAGGTAATCGGGACAGTGAAAACAGTACTCAAAGACAGGGAGAGCAAGCTCTACATTACTCTCTTGGCACTTTCGATGCGGGACATACAGCGAGATGTTTGCTGATTTTGCATTTGGCTGTTGGGAGATTTACAGCACAAAGATATCTAGTTGATTTGAAGCAGTTCTGAGAAAGTCTAAACATAATCCCCACTTTTCCCTCCTGGCACTTTCCATGTGGGAGATATAGCAGGATGTATATTGGTTTTAAGGAACTGTCCCCGGACAGTGTGGGCAGAAAAGTTCCTGGCTCCTTGAATGCCGTTCCTGGAGACACTGCGATCAATGAGGGAGATATGTCAAGATGTGTGTTGCTTTTGAGGACGGCTCTCTGGAGAGTCTTAGCAAAGAGGTCACACGGATAATCAGAGCAATTCTCAGAGTAGCAAAGAAGTCACACGGATAATCAGAGCAATTCTCAGACACACTGAGAACAAGATCGACAATTCGCTCTTGGCACTTTCCCTGAAGGACATACCGCAAGATGTTTCTGTATATTGGGCACAGCGCTCTGCAGGCTGTTAGCAGAGACTTTCCCGGCACAGTGAAACCCTATGTCAGAGACACTGAGAAGAAGCCCCAATGTTCCTTCCAGTCATTTTCAGTGTGGGTGCCTTCTCCACGTGGTTCCTGGTTTCACTGCAGCTCTGAAGAGAATGTTAGCAAAGAGGTAATCGGGACAGTGAAAACAGTACTCAAAGACAGGGAGAGCAAGCTCTACATTACTCTCTTGGCACTTTGGATGCGGGACATACAGCGAGATGTTTGCTGCTTTTGCGTTTGGCTGTTGGGAGATTTACAGCACAAAGATATCTAGTTGATTTGAAGCAGTTCTGAGAAAGTCTAAACATAATCCCCACTTTTCCCTCCTGGCATTTTCCATGTGGGAGATATAGCAGGATGTATATTTGTTTTGAGGACAACTCAATGGACAGTGTAGGGAGAAAAGTTCCTGGCTCATTGAATGCCGTTTCTGGAGACACTGCGATCAATGAGGGAGATATGTCAAGATGTGTGTTTGTTTTGAGGACGTCTCTCTGGAGAGTCTTAGCAAAGAGGTCACACGGATAATCAGAGCAATTCTCAGAGACACTGAGAACAAGATCGACAATTCGCTCTTGGCACTTTCCCTGTAGGAGATACCGCAAGACTTTTCTGTATATTGGGCACAGCACTCTGCAGGGTGTTAGCAGAGACTTTCCCGGGACAGTGAAACCCTATGTCAGAGACACTGAGAAGAAGCCCCAATGTTCCTTCCAGTCATTTTCAGTGTGGGTGCCTTCTCCACGTGGTTCCTGGTTTCACTGCAGCTCTGAAGAGAATGTTAGCAAAGAGGTAATCGGGACAGTGAAAACAGTACTCAAAGACAGGGAGAGCAAGCTCTACATTACTCTCTTGGCACTTTCGATGCGGGACATACAGCGAGATGTTTGCTGCTTTTACATTTGGCTGTTGGGAGATTTACAGCACAAAGATATCTAGTTGATTTGAAGCAGTTCTGAGAAAGTCTAAACATAATCCCCACTTTTCCCTCCTGGCACTTTCCATGTGGGAGATATAGCAGGATGTATATTGGTTTTAAGGAACTGTCCCCAGACAGTGTGGGCAGAAAAGTTCCTGGCTCCTTGAATGCCGTTCCTGGAGACACTGCGATCAATGAGGGAGATATCTCAAGATGTGTGTTGCTTTTGAGGACGGCTCTCTGGAGAGTCTTAGCAAAGAGGTCACACGGATAATCAGAGCAATTCTCAGAGACACTGAGACCAAGCTCCACAATTCCTCCTGGCACTTTCCCTGTAGGAGATACCGCAAGACGTTTCTGTATATTGGGCACAGCGCTCTGCAGGCTGTTAGCAGAGACTTTCCCGGCACAGTGAAACCCTATGTCAGAGACACTGAGAAGAAGCCCCAACGTTCCTTCCAGTCATTTTCAGTGTGGGTGCCTTCTCCACGTGGTTCCTGGTTTCACTGCAGCTCTGAAGAGAATGTTAGCAAAGAGGTAATCGGGACAGTGAAAACAGTACTCAAAGACAGGGAGAGCAAGCTCTACATTACTCTCTTGGCACTTTCGATGCGGGACATACAGCGAGATGTTTGCTGCTTTTGCGTTTGGCTGTTGGGAGATTTACAGCACAAAGATATCTAGTTGATTTGAAGCAGTTCTGAGAAAGTCTAAACATAATCCCCACTTTTCCCTCCTGGCATTTTCCATGTGGGAGATATAGCACGATGTATATTTGTTTTGAGGACAACTCAATGGACAGTGTAGGGAGAAAAGTTCCTGGCTCCTTGAATGCCGTTTCTGGAGACACTGCGATCAATGAGGGAGATATGTCAAGATGTGTGTTGCTTTTGAGGACGGCTCTCTGGAGAGTCTTAGCAAAGAGGTCACACGGATAATCAGAGCAATTCTCAGAGACACTGAGAACAACCATACAATTCACTTTTGGCCCTTTGCGTGTTTTACGTATAACAAGACGTTTATGGATTTTGAGGAGAACTCTTCGAGGGTGTAGGCACAAAAGTTGGTGGCACACTGAATGCCGTTATTGGAGACACTGAGAAACAAGCCCTACAATTCCCTCCTGGCTCTTTCCATGTTGGAGGTAGAGCAAGAAGATTGTTGGTTGGTTTTGCGCCTAGCTCTATGGCGAGAGTAGGCAGAGACATAATTAGGTGACTTGAAGCAGTTCCTATCGAGTCCAAGAACAGTCCCCACCTTTCCCTGCTGGCAGTTTCCATGTGGACATATGTCTTGATATGTGCTTTGCTTTTGAGCACAACTCTCTCTCGAGAGAATGTTAGCAAAGAGGTAACGGGGAGAGTAGAAAGCAGTACTCAAAGACAGGGAGAACAAGATCTACATTTCCCACCTGGCACTTCCCATGTAGGAGATATAGCAGGATGTATACTGGTTTTGAGGACAACTCAATGGACAGTGTAGGGAGAAAAGTTCCTGGCTCATTGAATGCCGTTTCTGGAGACACTGCGATCAATAAAGGAGATATGTCAAGATGTGTGTTGGGTTTGAGGACGGCTCTCTGGAGAGTCTTAGCAAAGAGGTCACACGGATAATCAGAGCAATTCTCAGAGACACTGAGAACAAGATCGACAATTCGCTCTTGGCACTTTCCCTGTAGGAGATACCGCAAGACGTTTCTGTATATTGGGCACAGCACTCTGCAGGGTGTTAGCAGAGACTTTCCCGGCACAGTGAAACCCTATGTCAGAGACACTGAGAAGAAGCCCCAATGTTCCTTCCAGTCATTTTCAGTGTGGGTGCCTTCTCCACGTGGTTCCTGGTTTCACTGCAGCTCTGAAGAGAATGTTAGCAAAGAGGTAATCGGGACAGTGAAAACAGTACTCAAAGACAGGGAGAGCAAGCTCTGTCTTGGCACTTTGGATGTGGGACATACAGCGAGATGTTTGCTGCTTTTGCGTTTGGCTGTTGGGAGATTTACAGCACAAAGATATCTAGTTGATTTGAAGCAGTTCTGAGAAAGTCTAAACATAATCCCCACTTTTCCCTCCTGGCATTTTCCATGTGGGAGATATAGCAGGATGTATATTTGTTTTGAGGACAGTGTAGGGAGAAAAGTTCCTGGCTCCTTGAATGCCGTTTCTGGAGACACTGCAATCAATGTGGGAGATATGTCAACACGTGTGTTGGTTTTGAGGACGGCTCTCTGGAGAGTCTTAGCAAAGAGGTCACACGGATAATCAGAGCAATTCTCAGAGTAGCAAAGAAGTCACACGGATAATCAGAGCAATTCTCAGACACACTGAGAACAAGATCGACAATTCGCTCTTGGCACTTTCCCTGAAGGACATACCGCAAGATGTTTCTGTATATTGGGCACAGCGCTCTGCAGGCTGTTAGCAGAGACTTTCCCGGCACAGTGAAACCCTATGTCAGAGACACTGAGAAGAAGCCCCAATGTTCCTTCCAGTCATTTTCAGTGTGGGTGCCTTCTCCACGTGGTTCCTGGTTTCACTGCAGCTCTGAAGAGAATGTTAGCAAAGAGGTAATCGGGACAGTGAAAACAGTACTCAAAGACAGGGAGAGCAAGCTCTCTCTTGGCACTTTGGATGTGGGACATACAACGAGATGTTTGCTGCTTTTGTGTTTGGCTGTTGGGAGATTTACAGCACAAAGATATCTAGTTGATTTGAAGCAGTTCTGAGAAAGTCTAAACATAATCCCCACTTTTCCCTCCTGGCACTTTCCATGTGGGAGATATAGCAGGATGTATATTGGTTTTAAGGAACTGTCCCCGGAAAGTGTGGGCAGAAAAGTTCCTGGCTCCTTGAATGCCGTTCCTGGAGACACTGCGATCAATGTGGGAGATATGTCAACACATGTGTTGGTTTTGAGGACGGCTCTCTGGAGAGTCTTAGCAAAGAGGTCACACGGATAATCAGAGCAATTCTCAGAGACACTGAGACCAAGCTCCACAATTCCTCCTGGCACTTTCCCTGTAGGAGATACCGCAAGACGTTTCTGTATATTGGGCACAGCGCTCTGCAGGCTGTTAGCAGAGACTTTCCCGGCACAGTGAAACCCTATGTCAGAGACACTGAGAAGAAGCCCCAACGTTCCTTCCAGTCATTTTCAGTGTGGGTGCCTTCTCCACGTGGTTCCTGGTTTCACTGCAGCTCTGAAGAGAATGTTGGCAAAGAGGTAATCGGGACAGTGAAAACAGCTCTCAAAGACAGGGAGAGCAAGCTCTACATTACTCTCTTGGCACTTTGGATGCGGGACATACAGCGAGATGTTTGCTGCTTTTGCGTTTGGCTGTTGGGAGATTTACAGCACAAAGATATCTAGTTGATTTGAAGCAGTTCTGAGAAAGTCTAAACATAATCCCCACTTTTCCCTCCTGGCATTTTCCATGTGGGAGATATAGCACGATGTATATTTGTTTTGAGGACAACTCAATGGACAGTGTAGGGAGAAAAGTTCCTGGCTCATTGAATGCCGTTTCTGGAGACACTGCGATCAATGAGGGAGATATGTCAAGATGTGTGTTGCTTTTGAGGACGGCTCTCTGGAGAGTCTTAGCAAAGAGGTCACACGGATAATCAGAGCAATTCTCAGAGACACTGAGAACAACCATACAATTCACTTTTGGCCCTTTGCGTGTTTTACGTATAACAAGACGTTTATGGATTTTGAGGAGAACTCTTCGAGGGTGTAGGCACAAAAGTTGGTGGCACACTGAATGCCGTTATTGGAGACACTGAGAAACAAGCCCTACAATTCCCTCCTGGCTCTTTCCATGTTGGAGGTAGAGCAAGAAGATTGTTGGTTGGTTTTGCGCCTAGCTCTATGGCGAGAGTAGGCAGAGACATAATTAGGTGACTTGAAGCAGTTCCTATCGAGTCCAAGAACAGTCCCCACCTTTCCCTGCTGGCAGTTTCCATGTGGACATATGTCTTGATATGTGCTTTGCTTTTGAGCACAACTCTCTCTCGAGAGAATGTTAGCAAAGAGGTAACGGGGAGAGTAGAAAGCAGTACTCAAAGACAGGGAGAACAAGATCTACATTTCCCACCTGGCACTTCCCATGTAGGAGATATAGCAGGATGTATACTGGTTTTGAGGACAACTCAATGGACAGTGAAGGGAGAAAAGTTCCTGGCTCATTGAATGCCGTTTCTGGAGACCCTGCGATCAATGAGGGAGATATGTCAACACATGTGTTGGTTTTGAGGACGGCTCTCTGGAGAGTCTTAGCAAAGAGGTCACACGGATAATCAGAGCAATTCTCAGAGACACTGAGACCAAGCTCCACAATTCCTCCTGGCACTTTCCCTGTAGGAGATACCGCAAGACGTTTCTGTATATTGGGCACAGCGCTCTGCAGGCTGTTAGCAGAGACTTTCCCGGCACAGTGAAACCCTATGTCAGAGACACTGAGAAGAAGCCCCAACGTTCCTTCCAGTCATTTTCAGTGTGGGTGCCTTCTCCACGTGGTTCCTGGTTTCACTGCAGCTCTGAAGAGAATGTTAGCAAAGAGGTAATCGGGACAGTGAAAACAGTACTCAAAGACAGGGAGAGCAAGCTCTACATTACTCTCTTGGCACTTTCCATGCGGGACATACAGCGAGATGTTTGCTGCTTTTGCGTTTGGCTGTTGGGAGATTTACAGCACAAAGATATCTAGTTGATTTGAAGCAGTTCTGAGAAAGTCTAAACATAATCCCCACTTTTCCCTCCTGGCATTTTCCATGTGGGAGATATAGCACGATGTATATTTGTTTTGAGGACAACTCAATGGACAGTGTAGGGAGAAAAGTTCCTGGCTCCTTGAATGCCGTTTCTGGAGACACTGCGATCAATGAGGGAGATATGTCAAGATGTGTGTTGCTTTTGAGGACGGCTCTCTGGAGAGTCTTAGCAAAGAGGTCACACGGATAATCAGAGCAATTCTCAGAGACACTGAGAACAACCATACAATTCACTTTTGGCCCTTTGCGTGTTTTACGTATAACAAGACGTTTATGGATTTTGAGGAGAACTCTTCGAGGGTGTAGGCACAAAAGTTGGTGGCACACTGAATGCCGTTATTGGAGACACTGAGAAACAAGCCCTACAATTCCCTCCTGGCTCTTTCCATGTTGGAGGTAGAGCAAGAAGATTGTTGGTTGGTTTTGCGCCTAGCTCTATGGCGAGAGTAGGCAGAGACATAATTAGGTGACTTGAAGCAGTTCCTATCGAGTCCAAGAACAGTCCCCACCTTTCCCTGCTGGCAGTTTCCATGTGGACATATGTCTTGATATGTGCTTTGCTTTTGAGCACAACTCTCTCTCGAGAGAATGTTAGCAAAGAGGTAACGGGGAGAGTAGAAAGCAGTACTCAAAGACAGGGAGAACAAGATCTACATTTCCCACCTGGCACTTCCCATGTAGGAGATATAGCAGGATGTATACTGGTTTTGAGGACAACTCAATGGACAATGTAGGGAGAAGAGTTCCTGGCTCATTGAATGCCGTTCCTGGAGACCCTGCGATCAATGTGGGAGATATGTCAACACATGTGTTGGTTTTGAGGACGGCTCTCTGGAGAGTCTTAGCAAAGAGGTCACACGGATAATCAGAGCAATTCTCAGAGACACTGAGACCAAGCTCCACAATTCCTCCTGGCACTTTCCCTGTAGGAGATACCGCAAGACGTTTCTGTATATTGGGCACAGCGCTCTGCAGGCTGTTAGCAGAGACTTTCCCGGCACAGTGAAACCCTATGTCAGAGACACTGAGAAGAAGCCCCAACGTTCCTTCCAGTCATTTTCAGTGTGGGTGCCTTCTCCACGTGGTTCCTGGTTTCACTGCAGCTCTGAAGAGAATGTTAGCAAAGAGGTAATCGGGACAGTGAAAACAGTACTCAAAGACAGGGAGAGCAAGCTCTACATTACTCTCTTGGCACTTTCGATGCGGGACATACAGCGAGATGTTTGCTGCTTTTGCATTTGGCTGTTGGGAGATTTACAGCACAAAGATATCTAGTTGATTTGAAGCAGTTCTGAGAAAGTCTAAACATAATCCCCACTTTTCCCTCCTGGCATTTTCCATGTGGGAGATATAGCACGATGTATATTTGTTTTGAGGACAACTCAATGGACAGTGTAGGGAGAAAAGTTCCTGGCTCCTTGAATGCCGTTTCTGGAGACACTGCGATCAATGAGGGAGATATGTCAAGATGTGTGTTGCTTTTGAGGACGGCTCTCTGGAGAGTCTTAGCAAAGAGGTCACACGGATAATCAGAGCAATTCTCAGAGACACTGAGAACAACCATACAATTCACTTTTGGCCCTTTGCGTGTTTTACGTATAACAAGACGTTTATGGATTTTGAGGAGAACTCTTCGAGGGTGTAGGCACAAAAGTTGGTGGCACACTGAATGCCGTTATTGGAGACACTGAGAAACAAGCCCTACAATTCCCTCCTGGCTCTTTCCATGTTGGAGGTAGAGCAAGAAGATTGTTGGTTGGTTTTGTGCCTAGCTCTATGGCGAGAGTAGGCAGAGACATAATTAGGTGACTTGAAGCAGTTCCTATCGAGTCCAAGAACAGTCCCCACCTTTCCCTGCTGGCAGTTTCCATGTGGACATATGTCTTGATATGTGCTTTGCTTTTGAGCACAACTCTCTCTCGAGAGAATGTTAGCAAAGAGGTAACGGGGAGAGTAGAAAGCAGTACTCAAAGACAGGGAGAACAAGATCTACATTTCCCACCTGGCACTTCCCATGTAGGAGATATAGCAGGATGTATACTGGTTTTGAGGACAACTCAATGGACAGTGAAGAGAGAAAAGTTCCTGGCTCATTGAATGCCGTTTCTGGAGATCCTGCGATCAATGAGGGAGATATGTCAACACGTGTGTTGCTTTTGAGGATGGCTCTCTGGAGAGTCTTAGCAAAGAGGTCACACGGATAATCAGAGCAATTCTCAGAGGCACTGAGACCAAGCTCCACAATTCCTCCTGGCACTTTCCCTGTAGGAGATACCGCAAGACGTTTCTGTATATTGGGCACAGCGCTCTGCAGGCTGTTAGCAGAGACTTTCCCGGCACACTGAAACCCTATGTCAGAGACACTGAGAAGAAGCCCCAACGTTCCTTCCAGTCATTATCAGTGTGGGTGCCTTCTCCACGTGGTTCCTGGTTTCACTGCAGCTCTGAAGAGAATGTTAGCAAAGAGGTAATCGGGACAGTGAAAACAGCACTCAAAGACAGGGAGAGCAAGCTCTACATTACTCTCTTGGCACTTTGGATGCGGGACATACAGCGAGATGTTTGCTGCTTTTGCGTTTGGCTGTTGGGAGATTTACAGCACAAAGCTATCTAGTTGATTTGAAGCAGTTCTGAGAAAGTCTAAACATAATCCCCACTTTTCCCTCCTGGCATTTTCCATGTGGGAGATATAGCAGGATGTATATTTGTTTTGAGGACAACTCAATGGACAGTGTAGGGAGAAAAGTTCCTGGCTCATTGAATACCGTTTCTGGAGACACTGCGATCAATGAGGGAGATATGTCAAGATGTGTGTTGCTTTTGAGGACGGCTCTCTGGAGAGTCTTAGCAAAGAGGTCACACGGATAATCAGAGCAATTCTCAGAGACACTGAGAACAACCATACAATTCACTTTTGGCCCTTTGCGTGTTTTACGTATAACAAGACGTTTATGGATTTTGAGGAGAACTCTTCGAGGGTGTAGGCACAAAAGTTGTTGGCACACTGAATGCCGTTATTGGAGACACTGAGAAACAAGCCCTACAATTCCCTCCTGGCTCTTTCCATGTTGGAGGTAGAGCAAGAAGATTGTTGGTTGGTTTTGCGCCTAGCTCTATGGCGAGAGTAGGCAGAGACATAATTAGGTGACTTGAAGCAGTTCCTATCGAGTCCAAGAACAGTCCCCACCTTTCCCTGCTGGCAGTTTCCATGTGGACATATGTCTTGATATGTGCTTTGCTTTTGAGCACAACTCTCTCTCGAGAGAATGTTAGCAAAGAGGTAACGGGGAGAGTAGAAAGCAGTACTCAAAGACAGGGAGAACAAGATCTACATTTCCCACCTGGCACTTCCCATGTAGGAGATATAGCAGGATGTATACTGGTTTTGAGGACAACTCAATGGACAGTGTAGGGAGAAAAGTTCCTGGCTCATTGAATGCCGTTTCTGGAGACACTGCGATCAATAAAGGAGATATGTCAAGATGTGTGTTGGGTTTGAGGACGGCTCTCTGGAGAGTCTTAGCAAAGAGGTCACACGGATAATCAGAGCAATTCTCAGAGACACTGAGACCAAGCTCGACAATTCGCTCTTGGCACTTTCCCTGTAGGAGATACCGCAAGACGTTTCTGTATATTGGGCACAGCACTCTGCAGGCTGTTAGCAGAGACTTTCCCGGCACAGTGAAACCCTATGTCAGAGACACTGAGAAGAAGCCCCAATGTTCCTTCCAGTCATTTTCACTGTGGGTGCCTTCTCCACGTGGTTCCTGGTTTCACTGCAGCTCTGAAGAGAATGTTAGCAAAGAGGTAATCGGGACAGTGAAAACAGTACTCAAAGACAGGGAGAGCAAGCTCTACATTACTCTCTTGGCACTTTGGATGCGGGACATACAGCGAGATGTTTGCTGCTTTTGCGTTTGGCTGTTGGGAGATTTACAGCACAAAGATGTCTAGTTGATTTGAAGCAGTTCTGAGAAAGTCTAAACATAATCCCCACTTTTCCCTCCTGGCATTTTCCATGTGGGAGATATAGCAGGATGTATATTTGTTTTGAGGACAACTCAATGGACAGTGTAGGGAGAAAAGTTCCTGGCTCATTGAATGCCGTTTCTGGAGACACTGCGATCAATGAGGGAGATATGTCAAGATGTGTGTTGGTTTTGAGAACGTCTCTCTGGAGAGTCTTAGCAAAGAGGTCACACGGATAATCAGAGCAATTCTCAGAGACACTGAGAACAAGATCGACAATTCGCTCTTGGCACTTTCCCTGTAGGAGATACTGCAAGACGTTTCTGTATATTGGGCACAGCACTCTGCAGGGTGTTAGCAGAGACTTTCCCGGGACAGTGAAACCCTATGTCAGAGACACTGAGAAGAAGCCCCAATGTTCCTTCCAGTCATTTTCAGTGTGGGTGCCTTCTCCACGTGGTTCCTGGTTTCACTGCAGCTCTGAAGAGAATGTTAGCAAAGAGGTAATCGGGACAGTGAAAACAGTACTCAAAGACAGGGAGAGCAAGCTCTACATTACTCTCTTGGCACTTTCGATGCGGGACATACAGCGAGATGTTTGCTGCTTTTGCATTTGGCTGTTGGGAGATTTACAGCACAAAGATATCTAGTTGATTTGAAGCAGTTCTGAGAAAGTCTAAACATAATCCCCACTTTTCCCTCCTGGCACTTTCCATGTGGGAGATATAGCAGGATGTATATTGGTTTTAAGGAACTGTCCCCGGACAGTGTGGGCAGAAAAGTTCCTGGCTCCTTGAATGCCGTTCCTGGAGACACTGCGATCAATGAGGGAGATATGTCAAGATGTGTGTTGCTTTTGAGGACGGCTCTCTGGAGAGTCTTAGCAAAGAGGTCACACGGATAATCAGAGCAATTCTCAGAGTAGCAAAGAAGTCACACGGATAATCAGAGCAATTCTCAGACACACTGAGAACAAGATCGACAATTCGCTCTTGGCACTTTCCCTGAAGGACATACCGCAAGATGTTTCTGTATATTGGGCACAGCGCTCTGCAGGCTGTTAGCAGAGACTTTCCCGGCACAGTGAAACCCTATGTCAGAGACACTGAGAAGAAGCCCCAATGTTCCTTCCAGTCATTTTCAGTGTGGGTGCCTTCTCCACGTGGTTCCTGGTTTCACTGCAGCTCTGAAGAGAATGTTAGCAAAGAGGTAATCGGGACAGTGAAAACAGTACTCAAAGACAGGGAGAGCAAGCTCTACATTACTCTCTTGGCACTTTGGATGCGGGACATACAGCGAGATGTTTGCTGCTTTTGCGTTTGGCTGTTGGGAGATTTACAGCACAAAGATATCTAGTTGATTTGAAGCAGTTCTGAGAAAGTCTAAACATAATCCCCACTTTTCCCTCCTGGCATTTTCCATGTGGGAGATATAGCAGGATGTATATTTGTTTTGAGGACAACTCAATGGACAGTGTAGGGAGAAAAGTTCCTGGCTCATTGAATGCCGTTTCTGGAGACACTGCGATCAATGAGGGAGATATGTCAAGATGTGTGTTTGTTTTGAGGACGTCTCTCTGGAGAGTCTTAGCAAAGAGGTCACACGGATAATCAGAGCAATTCTCAGAGACACTGAGAACAAGATCGACAATTCGCTCTTGGCACTTTCCCTGTAGGAGATACCGCAAGACTTTTCTGTATATTGGGCACAGCACTCTGCAGGGTGTTAGCAGAGACTTTCCCGGGACAGTGAAACCCTATGTCAGAGACACTGAGAAGAAGCCCCAATGTTCCTTCCAGTCATTTTCAGTGTGGGTGCCTTCTCCACGTGGTTCCTGGTTTCACTGCAGCTCTGAAGAGAATGTTAGCAAAGAGGTAATCGGGACAGTGAAAACAGTACTCAAAGACAGGGAGAGCAAGCTCTACATTACTCTCTTGGCACTTTCGATGCGGGACATACAGCGAGATGTTTGCTGCTTTTACATTTGGCTGTTGGGAGATTTACAGCACAAAGATATCTAGTTGATTTGAAGCAGTTCTGAGAAAGTCTAAACATAATCCCCACTTTTCCCTCCTGGCACTTTCCATGTGGGAGATATAGCAGGATGTATATTGGTTTTAAGGAACTGTCCCCAGACAGTGTGGGCAGAAAAGTTCCTGGCTCCTTGAATGCCGTTCCTGGAGACACTGCGATCAATGAGGGAGATATCTCAAGATGTGTGTTGCTTTTGAGGACGGCTCTCTGGAGAGTCTTAGCAAAGAGGTCACACGGATAATCAGAGCAATTCTCAGAGACACTGAGACCAAGCTCCACAATTCCTCCTGGCACTTTCCCTGTAGGAGATACCGCAAGACGTTTCTGTATATTGGGCACAGCGCTCTGCAGGCTGTTAGCAGAGACTTTCCCGGGACAGTGAAACCCTATGTCAGAGACACTGAGAAGAAGCCCCAACGTTCCTTCCAGTCATTTTCAGTGTGGGTGCCTTCTCCACGTGGTTCCTGGTTTCACTGCAGCTCTGAAGAGAATGTTAGCAAAGAGGTAATCGGGACAGTGAAAACAGTACTCAAAGACAGGGAGAGCAAGCTCTACATTACTCTCTTGGCACTTTCGATGCGGGACATACAGCGAGATGTTTGCTGCTTTTGCGTTTGGCTGTTGGGAGATTTACAGCACAAAGATATCTAGTTGATTTGAAGCAGTTCTGAGAAAGTCTAAACATAATCCCCACTTTTCCCTCCTGGCATTTTCCATGTGGGAGATATAGCACGATGTATATTTGTTTTGAGGACAACTCAATGGACAGTGTAGGGAGAAAAGTTCCTGGCTCATTGAATGCCGTTTCTGGAGACACTGCGATCAATGAGGGAGATATGTCAAGATGTGTGTTGCTTTTGAGGACGGCTCTCTGGAGAGTCTTAGCAAAGAGGTCACACGGATAATCAGAGCAATTCTCAGAGACACTGAGAACAAGCATACAATTCACTTTTGGCCCTTTGCATGTTTTACGTATAACAAGACGTTTATGGATTTTGAGGAGAACTCTTCGAGGGTGTAGGCACAAAAGTTGGTGGCACACTGAATGCCGTTATTGGAGACACTGAGAAACAAGCCCTACAATTCCCTCCTGGCTCTTTCCATGTTGGAGGTAGAGCAAGAAGATTGTTGGTTGGTTTTGCGCCTAGCTCTATGGCGAGAGTAGGCAGAGACATAATTAGGTGACTTGAAGCAGTTCCTATCGAGTCCAAGAACAGTCCCCACCTTTCCCTGCTGGCAGTTTCCATGTGGACATATGTCTTGATATGTGCTTTGCTTTTGAGCACAACTCTCTCTCGAGAGAATGTTAGCAAAGAGGTAACGGGGAGAGTAGAAAGCAGTACTCAAAGACAGGGAGAACAAGATCTACATTTCCCACCTGGCACTTCCCATGTAGGAGATATAGCAGGATGTATACTGGTTTTGAGGACAACTCAATGGACAGTGTAGGGAGAAAAGTTCCTGGCTCATTGAATGCCGTTTCTGGAGACCCTGCGATCAATGTGGGAGATATGTCAACACGTGTGTTGGTTTCGAGGACGGCTCTCTGGAGAGTCTTAGCAAAGAGGTCACACGGATAATCAGAGCAATTCTCAGAGACACTGAGAACAAGATCGACAATTCCTCCTGGCACTTTCCCTGTAGGAGATACCGCAAGACATTTCTGTATATTGGGCACAGCGCTCTGCAGGCTGTTAGCAGAGACTTTCCCGGCACAGTGAAACCCTATGTCAGAGACACTGAGAAGAAGCCCCAACGTTCCTTCCAGTCATTTTCAGTGTGGGTGCCTTCTCCACGTGGTTCCTGGTTTCACTGCAGCTCTGAAGAGAATGTTAGCAAAGAGGTAATCGGGACAGTGAAAACAGTACTCAAAGACAGGGAGAGCAAGCTCTACATTACTCTCTTGGCACTTTGGATGCGGGACATACAGCGAGATGTTTGCTGCTTTTGCGTTTGGCTGTTGGGAGATTTACAGCACAAAGATATCTAGTTGATTTGAAGCAGTTCTGAGAAAGTCTAAACATAATCCCCACTTTTCCCTCCTGGAACTTTCCATGTGGGAGATATAGCAGGATGTATATTGGTTTTAAGGAACTGTCCCCGGACAGTGTGGGCGGAAAAGTTCCTGGCTCCTTGAATGCCGTTCCTGGAGACACTGCGATCAATGAGGGAGATATGTCAAGATGTGTGTTGCTTTTGAGGACATCTCTCTGGAGAGTCTTAGCAAAGAGGTCCCACGGATAATCAGAGCAATTCTCAGAGACACTGAGACCAAGCTCCACAATTCCTCCTGGCACTTTCCCTTTAGGAGATACCGCAAGACATTTCTGTATATTGGGCACAGCGCTCTGCAGGCTGTTAGCAGAGACTTTCCCGGCACAGTGAAACCCTATGTCAGAGACACTGAGAAGAAGCCCCAACGTTCCTTCCAGTCATTTTCAGTGTGGGTGCCTTCTCCACGTGGTTCCTGGTTTCACTGCAGTTCTGAAGAGAATGTTAGCAAAGAGGTAATCGGGACAGTGAAAACAGTACTCAAAGACAGGGAGAGCAAGCTCTCTCTTGGCACTTTGGATGTGGGACATACAGCGAGATGTTTGCTGCTTTTACATTTGGCTGTTGGGAGATTTACAGCACAAAGATATCTAGTTGATTTGAAGCAGTTCTGAGAAAGTCTAAACATAATCCCCACTTTTCCCTCCTGGCATTTTCCATGTGGGAGATATAGCACGATGTATATTTGTTTTGAGGACAACTCAATGGACAGTGTAGGGAGAAAAGTTCCTGGCTCCTTGAATGCCGTTTCTGGAGACACTGCGATCAATGAGGGAGATATGTCAAGATGTGTGTTGCTTTTGAGGACGGCTCTCTGGAGAGTCTTAGCAAAGAGGTCACACGGATAATCAGAGCAATTCTCAGAGACACTGAGAACAACCATACAATTCACTTTTGGCCCTTTGCGTGTTTTACGTATAACAAGACGTTTATGGATTTTGAGGAGAACTCCTCGAGGGTGTAGGCACAAAAGTTGGTGGCACACTGAATGCCGTTATTGGAGACACTGAGAAACAAGCCCTACAATTCCCTCCTGGCTCTTTCCATGTTGGAGGTAGAGCAAGAAGATTGTTGGTTGGTTTTGCGCCTAGCTCTATGGCGAGAGTAGGCAGAGACATAATTAGGTGACTTGAAGCAGTTCCTATCGAGTCCAAGAACAGTCCCCACCTTTCCCTGCTGGCAGTTTCCATGTGGACATATGTCTTGATATGTGCTTTGCTTTTGAGCACAACTCTCTCTCGAGAGAATGTTAGCAAAGAGGTAACGGGGAGAGTAGAAAGCAGTACTCAAAGACAGGGAGAACAAGATCTACATTTCCCACCTGGCACTTCCCATGTAGGAGATATAGCAGGATGTATACTGGTTTTGAGGACAACTCAATGGACAGTGTAGGGAGAAAAGTTCCTGGCTCATTGAATGCCGTTTCTGGAGACCCTGCGATCAATGAGGGAGATATGTCAACACGTGTGTTGGTTTTGAGGACGGCTCTCTGGAGAGTCTTAGCAAAGAGGTCACACGGATAATCAGAGCAATTCTCAGAGACACTGAGAACAAGATCGACAATTCGCTCTTGGCACTTTCCCTGTAGGAGATACCGCAAGACGTTTCTGTATATTGGGCACAGCGCTCTGCAGGCTGTTAGCAGAGACTTTCCCGGCACAGTGAAACCCTATGTCAGAGACACTGAGAAGAAGCCCCAATGTTCCTTCCAGTCATTTTCAGTGTGGGTGCCTTCTCCACGTGGTTCCTGGTTTCACTGCAGCTCTGAAGAGAATGTTAGCAAAGAGGTAATCGGGACAGTGAAAACAGTACTCAAAGACAGGGAGAGCAAGCTCTACATTACTCTCTTGGCACTTTCCATGCGGGACATACAGCGAGATGTTTGCTGCTTTTACATTTGGCTGTTGGGAGATTTACAGCACAAAGATATCTAGTTGATTTGAAGCAGTTCTGAGAAAGTCTAAACATAATCCCCACTTTTCCCTCCTGGCATTTTCCATGTGGGAGATATAGCAGGATGTATATTGGTTTTAAGGAACTGTCCCCGGACAGTGTGGGCAGAAAAGTTCCTGGCTCCTTGAATGCCGTTCCTGGAGACACTGCGATCAATGAGGGAGATATGTCAAGATGTGTGTTGCTTTTGAGGACGGCTCTCTGGAGAGTCTTAGCAAAGAGGTCACACGGATAATCAGAGCAATTCTCAGAGACACTGAGACCAAGCTCCACAATTCCTCCTGGCACTTTCCCTGTAGGAGATACCGCAAGACGTTTCTGTATATTGGGCACAGCGCTCTGCAGGCTGTTAGCAGAGACTTTCCCGGCACAGTGAAACCCTATGTCAGAGACACTGAGAAGAAGCCCCAATGTTCCTTCCAGTCATTTTCAGTGTGGGTGCCTTCTCCACGTGGTTCCTGGTTTCACTGCAGCTCTGAAGAGAATGTTAGCAAAGAGGTAATCGGGACAGTGAAAACAGTACTCAAAGACAGGGAGAGCAAGCTCTACATTACTCTCTTGGCACTTTCCATGCGGGACATACAGCGAGATGTTTGCTGCTTTTGCGTTTGGCTGTTGGGAGATTTACAGCACAAAGATATCTAGTTGATTTGAAGCAGTTCTGAGAAAGTCTAAACATAATCCCCACTTTTCCCTCCTGGCATTTTCCATGTGGGAGATATAGCACGATGTATATTTGTTTTGAGGACAACTCAATGGACAGTGTAGGGAGAAAAGTTCCTGGCTCCTTGAATGCCGTTTCTGGAGACACTGCGATCAATGAGGGAGATATGTCAAGATGTGTGTTGCTTTTGAGGACGGCTCTCTGGAGAGTCTTAGCAAAGAGGTCACACGGATAATCAGAGCAATTCTCAGAGACACTGAGAACAACCATACAATTCACTTTTGGCCCTTTGCATGTTTTACGTATAACAAGACGTTTATGGATTTTGAGGAGAACTCCTCGAGGGTGTAGGCACAAAAGTTGCTGGCCCACTGAATGCCGTTATTGGAGACACTGAGAAACAAGCCCTACAATTCCCTCCTGGCTCTTTCCATGTTGGAGGTAGAGCAAGAAGATTGTTGGTTGGTTTTGCGCCTAGCTCTATGGCGAGAGTAGGCAGAGACATAATTAGGTGACTTGAAGCAGTTCCTATCGAGTCCAAGAACAGTCCCCACCTTTCCCTGCTGGCAGTTTCCGTGTGGACATATGTCTTGATATGTGCTTTGCTTTTGAGCACAACTCTCTCTCGAGAGAATGTTAGCAAAGAGGTAACGGGGAGAGTAGAAAGCAGTACTCAAAGACAGGGAGAACAAGATCTACATTTCCCACCTGGCACTTCCCATGTAGGAGATATAGCAGGATGTATACTGGTTTTGAGGACAACTCAATGGACAGTGAAGGGAGAAAAGTTCCTGGCTCATTGAATGCCGTTTCTGGAGACCCTGCGATCAATGTGGGAGATATGTCACGATGTGTGTTGCTTTTGAGGACGTCTCTCTGGAGAGTCTTAGCAAAGAGGTCACACGGATAATCAGAGCAATTCTCAGAGACACTGAGAACAAGATCGACAATTCGCTCTTGGCACTTTCCCTGTAGGAGATACCGCAAGACGTTTCTGTATATTGGGCACAGCGCTCTGCAGGCTGTTAGCAGAGACTTTCCCGGCACAGTGAAACCCTATGTCAGAGACACTGAGAAGAAGCCCCAACGTTCCTTCCAGTCATTTTCAGTGTGGGTGCCTTCTCCACGTGGTTCCTGGTTTCACTGCAGCTCTGAAGAGAATGTTAGCAAAGAGGTAATCGGGACAGTGAAAACAGTACTCAAAGACAGGGAGAGCAAGCTCTACATTACTCTCTTGGCACTTTCCATGCGGGACATACAGCGAGATGTTTGCTGCTTTTGCGTTTGGCTGTTGGGAGATTTACAGCACAAAGATATCTAGTTGATTTGAAGCAGTTCTGAGAAAGTCTAAACATAATCCCCACTTTTCCCTCCTGGCATTTTCCATGTGGGAGATATAGCAGGATGTATATTTGTTTTGAGGACAACTCAATGGACAGTGTAGGGAGAAAAGTTCCTGGCTCCTTGAATGCCGTTTCTGGAGACACTGCGATCAATGAGGGAGATATGTCAAGATGTGTGTTGCTTTTGAGGACGGCTCTCTGGAGAGTCTTAGCAAAGAGGTCACACGGATAATCAGAGCAATTCTCAGAGACACTGAGAACAACCATACAATTCACTTTTGGCCCTTTGCGTGTTTTACGTATAACAAGACGTTTATGGATTTTGAGGAGAACTCCTCGAGGGTGTAGGCACAAAAGTTGCTGGCCCACTGAATGCCGTTATTGGAGACACTGAGAAACAAGCCCTACAATTCCCTCCTGGCTCTTTCCATGTTGGAGGTAGAGCAAGAAGATTGTTGGTTGGTTTTGCGCCTAGCTCTATGGCGAGAGTAGGCAGAGACATAATTAGGTGACTTGAAGCAGTTCCTATCGAGTCCAAGAACAGTCCCCACCTTTCCCTGCTGGCAGTTTCCATGTGGACATATGTCTTGATATGTGCTTTGCTTTTGAGCACAACTCTCTCGAGAGAGAATGTTAGCAAAGAGGTAACGGGGAGAGTAGAAAGCAGTACTCAAAGACAGGGAGAACAAGATCTACATTTCCCACCTGGCACTTCCCATGTAGGAGATATAGCAGGATGTATACTGGTTTTGAGGACAACTCAATGGACAGTGAAGGGAGAAAAGTTCCTGGCTCATTGAATGCCGTTTCTGGAGACCCTGCGATCAATGTGGGAGATATGTCACGATGTGTGTTGCTTTTGAGGACGTCTCTCTGGAGAGTCTTAGCAAAGAGGTCACACGGATAATCAGAGCAATTCTCAGAGACACTGAGACCAAGCTCCACAATTCCTCCTGGGACTTTCCCTGTAGGAGATACCGCAAGACGTTTCTGTATATTGGGCACAGCGCTCTGCAGGGTGTTAGCAGAGACTTTCCCGGCACAGTGAAACCCTATGTCAGAGACACTGAGAAGAAGCCCCAACGTTCCTTCCAGTCATTTTCAGTGTGGGTGCCTTCTCCACGTGGTTCCTGGTTTCACTGCAGCTCTGAAGAGAATGTTAGCAAAGAGGTAATCGGGACAGTGAAAACAGTACTCAAAGACAGGGAGAGCAAGCTCTACATTACTCTCTTGGCACTTTGGATGCGGGACATACAGCGAGATGTTTGCTGCTTTTGCGTTTGGCTGTTGGGAGATTTACAGCACAAAGATATCTAGTTGATTTGAAGCAGTTCTGAGAAAGTCTAAACATAATCCCCACTTTTCCCTCCTGGCATTTTCCATGTGGGAGATATAGCACGATATATATTTGTTTTGAGGACAACTCAATGGACAGTGTAGGGAGAAAAGTTCCTGGCTCCTTGAATGCCGTTTCTGGAGACACTGCGATCAATGAGGGAGATATGTCAAGATGTGTGTTGCTTTTGAGGACGGCTCTCTGGAGAGTCTTAGCAAAGAGGTCACACGATTTATCAGAAAATTCTCAGAGACACTGAGAACAAGCATACAATTCACTTTTGGCCCTTTGCGTGTTTTACGTATAACAAGACGTTTATGGATTTTGAGGAGAACTCCTCGAGGGTGTTGGCACAAAAGTTGGTGGCACACTGAATGCCGTTATTGGAGACACTGAGAAACAAGCCCTACAATTCCCTCCTGGCTCTTTCCATGTTGGAGGGAGAGCAAGAAGATTGTTGGTTGGTTTTGCACCTAGCTCTATGGCGAGAGTAGGCAGAGACATAATTAGGTGACTTGAAGCAGTTCCTATCGAGTCCAAGAACAGTCCCCACCTTTCCCTGCTGGCAGTTTCCATGTGGACATATGTCTTGATATGTGCTTTGCTTTTGAGCACAACTCTCTCTCGAGAGAATGTTAGCAAAGAGGTAACGGGGAGAGTAGAAAGCAGTACTCAAAGACAGGGAGAACAAGATCTACATTTCCCACCTGGCACTTCCCATGTAGGAGATATAGCAGGATGTATACTGGTTTTGAGGACAGCTCAATGGACAATGTAGGGAGAAAAGTTCCTGGCTCCTTGAATGCCGTTTCTGGAGACCCTGCGATCAATGTGGGAGATATGTCAACACGTGTATTGGTTTTGAGGACGGCTGTCTGGAGAGTCTTAGCAAAGAGGTCCCACGGATAATCAGAGCAATTCTCAGAGACACTGAGACCAAGCTCCACAATTCCTCCTGGCACTTTCCCTGTAGGAGATACCGCAAGACGTTTCTGTATATTGGGCACAGCGCTCTGCAGGGTGTTAGCAGAGACTTTCCCGGGACAGTGAAACCCTATGTCAGAGACACTGAGAAGAAGCCCCAATGTTCCTTCCAGTCATTTTCAGTGTGGGTGCCTTCTCCGCGTGGTCCCTGGTTTCACTGCAGCTCTGAAGAGAATGTTAGCAAAGAGGTAATCGGGACAGTGAAAACAGTACTCAAAGACAGGGAGAGCAAGCTCTACATTACTCTCTTGGCACTTTGGATGCGGGACATACAGCGAGATGTTTGCTGCTTTTACATTTGGCTGTTGGGAGATTTACAGCACAAAGATATCTAGTTGATTTGAAGCAGTTCTGAGAAAGTCTAAACATAATCCCCACTTTTCCCTCCTGGCATTTTCCATGTGGGAGATATAGCAGGATGTATATTTGTTTTGAGGACAGTGTAGGGAGAAAAGTTCCTGTCTCATTGAATGCCGTTTCTGGAGACCCTGCGATCAATGTGGGAGATATGTCAACACGTGTATTGGTTTTGAGGACGGCTGTCTGGAGAGTCTTAGCAAAGAGGTCCCACGGATAATCAGAGCAATTCTCAGAGACACTGAGAACAAGATCGACAATTCGCTCTTGGCACTTTCCCTGAAGGACATACCGCAAGATGTTTCTGTATATTGGGCACAGCGCTCTGCAGGCTGTTAGCAGAGACTTTCCCGGCACAGTGAAACCCTATGTCAGAGACACTGAGAAGAAGCCCCAATGTTCCTTCCAGTCATTTTCAGTGTGGGTGCCTTCTCCACGTGGTTCCTGGTTTCACTGCAACTCTGAAGAGAATGTTAGCAAAGAGGTAATCGGGACAGTGAAAACAGTACTCAAAGACAGGGAGAGCAAGCTCTCTCTTGGCACTTTGGATGCGGGACATACAGCGAGATGTTTGCTGATTTTGCGTTTGGCTGTTGGGAGATTTACAGCACAAAGATATCTAGTTGATTTGAAGCAGTTCTGAGAAAGTCTAAACATAATCCCCACTTTTCCCTCCTGGAACTTTCCATGTGGGAGATATAGCAGGATGTATATTGGTTTTAAGGAACTGTCCCCGGACAGTGTGGGCAGAAAAGTTCCTGGCTCCTTGAATGCCGTTTCTGGAGACACTGCGATCAATGAGGGAGATATGTCAAGATGTGTGTTGCTTTTGAGGACGGCTCTCTGGAGAGTCTTAGCAAAGAGGTCACACGGATAATCAGAGCAATTCTCAGAGACACTGAGAACAAGATCGACAATTCGCTCTTGGCACTTTCCCTGTAGGAGATACCGCAAGACGTTTCTGTATATTGGGCACAGCGCTCTGCAGGCTGTTAGCAGAGACTTTCCCGGCACAGTGAAACCCTATGTCAGAGACACTGAGAAGAAGCCCCAACGTTCCTTCCAGTCATTTTCAGTGTGGGTGCCTTCTCCACGTGGTTCCTGGTTTCACTGCAGCTCTGAAGAGAATGTTAGCAAAGAGGTAATCGGGACAGTGAAAACAGTACTCAAAGACAGGGAGAGCAAGCTCTACATTACTCTCTTGGCACTTTCCATGCGGGACATACAGCGAGATGTTTGCTGCTTTTGCGTTTGGCTGTTGGGAGATTTACAGCACAAAGATATCTAGTTGATTTGAAGCAGTTCTGAGAAAGTCTAAACATAATCCCCACTTTTCCCTCCTGGCATTTTCCATGTGGGAGATATAGCAGGATGTATATTTGTTTTGAGGACAACTCAATGGACAGTGTAGGGAGAAAAGTTCCTGGCTCCTTGAATGCCGTTTCTGGAGACACTGCGATCAATGAGGGAGATATGTCAAGATGTGTGTTGCTTTTGAGGACGGCTCTCTGGAGAGTCTTAGCAAAGAGGTCACACGGATAATCAGAGCAATTCTCAGAGACACTGAGAACAACCATACAATTCACTTTTGGCCCTTTGCGTGTTTTACGTATAACAAGACGTTTATGGATTTTGAGGAGAACTCCTCGAGGGTGTAGGCACAAAAGTTGCTGGCCCACTGAATGCCGTTATTGGAGACACTGAGAAACAAGCCCTACAATTCCCTCCTGGCTCTTTCCATGTTGGAGGTAGAGCAAGAAGATTGTTGGTTGGTTTTGCGCCTAGCTCTATGGCGAGAGTAGGCAGAGACATAATTAGGTGACTTGAAGCAGTTCCTATCGAGTCCAAGAACAGTCCCCACCTTTCCCTGCTGGCAGTTTCCATGTGGACATATGTCTTGATATGTGCTTTGCTTTTGAGCACAACTCTCTCTCGAGAGAATGTTAGCAAAGAGGTAACGGGGAGAGTAGAAAGCAGTACTCAAAGACAGGGAGAACAAGATCTACATTTCCCACCTGGCACTTCCCATGTAGGAGATATAGCAGGATGTATACTGGTTTTGAGGACAACTCAATGGACAGTGAAGGGAGAAAAGTTCCTGGCTCATTGAATGCCGTTTCTGGAGACCCTGCGATCAATGTGGGAGATATGTCACGATGTGTGTTGCTTTTGAGGACGTCTCTCTGGAGAGTCTTAGCAAAGAGGTCACACGGATAATCAGAGCAATTCTCAGAGACACTGAGACCAAGCTCCACAATTCCTCCTGGGACTTTCCCTGTAGGAGATACCGCAAGACGTTTCTGTATATTGGGCACAGCGCTCTGCAGGGTGTTAGCAGAGACTTTCCCGGCACAGTGAAACCCTATGTCAGAGACACTGAGAAGAAGCCCCAACGTTCCTTCCAGTCATTTTCAGTGTGGGTGCCTTCTCCACGTGGTTCCTGGTTTCACTGCAGCTCTGAAGAGAATGTTAGCAAAGAGGTAATCGGGACAGTGAAAACAGTACTCAAAGACAGGGAGAGCAAGCTCTACATTACTCTCTTGGCACTTTGGATGCGGGACATACAGCGAGATGTTTGCTGCTTTTGCGTTTGGCTGTTGGGAGATTTACAGCACAAAGATATCTAGTTGATTTGAAGCAGTTCTGAGAAAGTCTAAACATAATCCCCACTTTTCCCTCCTGGCATTTTCCATGTGGGAGATATAGCACGATATATATTTGTTTTGAGGACAACTCAATGGACAGTGTAGGGAGAAAAGTTCCTGGCTCCTTGAATGCCGTTTCTGGAGACACTGCGATCAATGAGGGAGATATGTCAAGATGTGTGTTGCTTTTGAGGACGGCTCTCTGGAGAGTCTTAGCAAAGAGGTCACACGATTTATCAGAAAATTCTCAGAGACACTGAGAACAAGCATACAATTCACTTTTGGCCCTTTGCGTGTTTTACGTATAACAAGACGTTTATGGATTTTGAGGAGAACTCCTCGAGGGTGTTGGCACAAAAGTTGGTGGCACACTGAATGCCGTTATTGGAGACACTGAGAAACAAGCCCTACAATTCCCTCCTGGCTCTTTCCATGTTGGAGGGAGAGCAAGAAGATTGTTGGTTGGTTTTGCACCTAGCTCTATGGCGAGAGTAGGCAGAGACATAATTAGGTGACTTGAAGCAGTTCCTATCGAGTCCAAGAACAGTCCCCACCTTTCCCTGCTGGCAGTTTCCATGTGGACATATGTCTTGATATGTGCTTTGCTTTTGAGCACAACTCTCTCGAGAGAGAATGTTAGCAAAGAGGTAACGGGGAGAGTAGAAAGCAGTACTCAAAGACAGGGAGAACAAGATCTACATTTCCCACCTGGCACTTCCCATGTAGGAGATATAGCAGGATGTATACTGGTTTTGAGGACAGCTCAATGGACAATGTAGGGAGAAAAGTTCCTGGCTCCTTGAATGCCGTTTCTGGAGACCCTGCGATCAATGTGGGAGATATGTCAACACGTGTATTGGTTTTGAGGACGGCTGTCTGGAGAGTCTTAGCAAAGAGGTCCCACGGATAATCAGAGCAATTCTCAGAGACACTGAGACCAAGCTCCACAATTCCTCCTGGCACTTTCCCTGTAGGAGATACCGCAAGACGTTTCTGTATATTGGGCACAGCGCTCTGCAGGGTGTTAGCAGAGACTTTCCCGGGACAGTGAAACCCTATGTCAGAGACACTGAGAAGAAGCCCCAATGTTCCTTCCAGTCATTTTCAGTGTGGGTGCCTTCTCCGCGTGGTCCCTGGTTTCACTGCAGCTCTGAAGAGAATGTTAGCAAAGAGGTAATCGGGACAGTGAAAACAGTACTCAAAGACAGGGAGAGCAAGCTCTACATTACTCTCTTGGCACTTTGGATGCGGGACATACAGCGAGATGTTTGCTGCTTTTACATTTGGCTGTTGGGAGATTTACAGCACAAAGATATCTAGTTGATTTGAAGCAGTTCTGAGAAAGTCTAAACATAATCCCCACTTTTCCCTCCTGGCATTTTCCATGTGGGAGATATAGCAGGATGTATATTTGTTTTGAGGACAGTGTAGGGAGAAAAGTTCCTGTCTCATTGAATGCCGTTTCTGGAGACACTGCAATCAATGTGGGAGATATGTCAACACGTGTGTTGGTTTTGAGGACGGCTCTCTGGAGAGTCTTAGCAAAGAGGTCACACGGATAATCAGAGCAATTCTCAGAGTAGCAAAGAGGTCACACGGATAATCAGAGCAATTCTCAGACACACTGAGAACAAGATCGACAATTCGCTCTTGGCACTTTCCCTGAAGGACATACCGCAAGATGTTTCTGTATATTGGGCACAGCGCTCTGCAGGCTGTTAGCAGAGACTTTCCCGGCACAGTGAAACCCTATGTCAGAGACACTGAGAAGAAGCCCCAATGTTCCTTCCAGTCATTTTCAGTGTGGGTGCCTTCTCCACGTGGTTCCTGGTTTCACTGCAACTCTGAAGAGAATGTTAGCAAAGAGGTAATCGGGACAGTGAAAACAGTACTCAAAGACAGGGAGAGCAAGCTCTCTCTTGGCACTTTGGATGCGGGACATACAGCGAGATGTTTGCTGATTTTGCGTTTGGCTGTTGGGAGATTTACAGCACAAAGATATCTAGTTGATTTGAAGCAGTTCTGAGAAAGTCTAAACATAATCCCCACTTTTCCCTCCTGGAACTTTCCATGTGGGAGATATAGCAGGATGTATATTGGTTTTAAGGAACTGTCCCCGGACAGTGTGGGCAGAAAAGTTCCTGGCTCCTTGAATGCCGTTCCTGGAGACACTGCGATCAATGAGGGAGATATGTCAAGATGTGTGTTGCTTTTGAGGACATCTCTCTGGAGAGTCTTAGCAAAGAGGTCCCACGGATAATCAGAGCAATTCTCAGAGACACTGAGACCAAGCTCCACAATTCCTCCTGGCACTTTCCCTTTAGGAGATACCGCAAGACATTTCTGTATATTGGGCACAGCGCTCTGCAGGCTGTTAGCAGAGACTTTCCCGGCACAGTGAAACCCTATGTCAGAGACACTGAGAAGAAGCCCCAACGTTCCTTCCAGTCATTTTCAGTGTGGGTGCCTTCTCCACGTGGTTCCTGGTTTCACTGCAGCTCTGAAGAGAATGTTAGCAAAGAGGTAATCGGGACAGTGAAAACAGTACTCAAAGACAGGGAGAGCAAGCTCTGTCTTGGCACTTTGGATGTGGGACATACAGCGAGATGTTTGCTGCTTTTGCATTTGGCTGTTGGGAGATTTACAGCACAAAGATATCTAGTTGATTTGAAGCAGTTCTGAGAAAGTCTAAACATAATCCCCACTTTTGCCTCCTGGCATTTTCCATGTGGGAGATATAGCAGGATGTATATTGGTTTTAAGGAACTGTCCCCGGACAGTGTGGGCAGAAAAGTTCCTGGCTCCTTGAATGCCGTTCCTGGAGACACTGCGATCAATGAGGGAGATATGTCAAGATGTGTGTTGCTTTTGAGGACGGCTCTCTGGAGAGTCTTAGCAAAGAGGTCACACGGATAATCAGCGCAAGTCTCAGAGACACTGAGACCAAGCTCCACAATTCCTCCTGGCACTTTCCCTGTAGGAGATACCGCAAGACGTTTCTGTATATTGGGCACAGCGCTCTGCAGGGTGTTAGCAGAGACTTTCCCAGGACAGTGAAACCCTATGTCAGAGACACTGAGAAGAAGCCCCAACGTTCCTTCCAGTCATTTTCAGTGTGGGTGCCTTCTCCACGTGGTTCCTGGTTTCACTGCAGTTCTGAAGAGAATGTTAGCAAAGAGGTAATCGGGACAGTGAAAACAGTACTCAAAGACAGGGAGAGCAAGCTCTCTCTTGGCACTTTGGATGTGGGACATACAGCGAGATGTTTGCTGCTTTTACATTTGGCTGTTGGGAGATTTACAGCACAAAGATATCTAGTTGATTTGAAGCAGTTCTGAGAAAGTCTAAACATAATCCCCACTTTTCCCTCCTGGCATTTTCCATGTGGGAGATATAGCACGATGTATATTTGTTTTGAGGACAACTCAATGGACAGTGTAGGGAGAAAAGTTCCTGGCTCCTTGAATGCCGTTTCTGGAGACACTGCGATCAATGAGGGAGATATGTCAAGATGTGTGTTGCTTTTGAGGACGGCTCTCTGGAGAGTCTTAGCAAAGAGGTCACACGGATAATCAGAGCAATTCTCAGAGACACTGAGAACAACCATACAATTCACTTTTGGCCCTTTGCGTGTTTTACGTATAACAAGACGTTTATGGATTTTGAGGAGAACTCCTCGAGGGTGTAGGCACAAAAGTTGGTGGCACACTGAATGCCGTTATTGGAGACACTGAGAAACAAGCCCTACAATTCCCTCCTGGCTCTTTCCATGTTGGAGGGAGAGCAAGAAGATTGTTGGTTGGTTTTGCGCCTAGCTCTATGGCGAGAGTAGGCAGAGACATAATTAGGTGACTTGAAGCAGTTCCTATCGAGTCCAAGAACAGTCCCCACCTTTCCCTGCTGGCAGTTTCCATGTGGACATATGTCTTGATATGTGCTTTGCTTTTGAGCACAACTCTCTCTCGAGAGAATGTTAGCAAAGAGGTAACGGGGAGAGTAGAAAGCAGTACTCAAAGACAGGGAGAACAAGATCTACATTTCCCACCTGGCACTTCCCATGTAGGAGATATAGCAGGATGTATACTGGTTTTGAGGAACAACTCAATGGACAGTGAAGGGAGAAAAGTTCCTGGCTCATTGAATGCCGTTTCTGGAGACCCTGCGATCAAAGAGGGAGATATGTCAACACGTGTGTTGGTTTTGAGGACGGCTCTCTGGAGAGTCTTAGCAAAGAGGTCACACGGATAATCAGAGCAATTCTCAGAGACACTGAGAACAAGATCGACAATTCGCTCTTGGCACTTTCCCTGTAGGAGATACCGCAAGACGTTTCTGTATATTGGGCACAGCGCTCTGCAGGCTGTTAGCAGAGACTTTCCCGGCACAGTGAAACCCTATGTCAGAGACACTGAGAAGAAGCCCCAATGTTCCTTCCAGTCATTTTCAGTGTGGGTGCCTTCTCCACGTGGTTCCTGGTTTCACTGCAGCTCTGAAGAGAATGTTAGCAAAGAGGTAATCGGGACAGTGAAAACAGTACTCAAAGACAGGGAGAGCAAGCTCTACATTACTCTCTTGGCACTTTCCATGCGGGACATACAGCGAGATGTTTGCTGCTTTTACATTTGGCTGTTGGGAGATTTACAGCACAAAGATATCTAGTTGATTTGAAGCAGTTCTGAGAAAGTCTAAACATAATCCCCACTTTTCCCTCCTGGCATTTTCCATGTGGGAGATATAGCAGGATGTATATTGGTTTTAAGGAACTGTCCCCGGACAGTGTGGGCAGAAAAGTTCCTGGCTCCTTGAATGCCGTTCCTGGAGACACTGCGATCAATGAGGGAGATATGTCAAGATGTGTGTTGCTTTTGAGGACGTCTCTCTGGAGAGTCTTAGCAAAGAGGTCACACGGATAATCAGAGCAATTCTCAGAGACACTGAGACCAAGCTCCACAATTCCTCCTGGGACTTTCCCTGTAGGAGATACCGCAAGACGTTTCTGTATATTGGGCACAGCGCTCTGCAGGGTGTTAGCAGAGACTTTCCCGGCACAGTGAAACCCTATGTCAGAGACACTGAGAAGAAGCCCCAACGTTCCTTCCAGTCATTTTCAGTGTGGGTGCCTTCTCCACGTGGTTCCTGGTTTCACTGCAGCTCTGAAGAGAATGTTAGCAAAGAGGTAATCGGGACAGTGAAAACAGTACTCAAAGACAGGGAGAGCAAGCTCTACATTACTCTCTTGGCACTTTGGATGCGGGACATACAGCGAGATGTTTGCTGCTTTTGCATTTGGCTGTTGGGAGATTTACAGCACAAAGATATCTAGTTGATTTGAAGCAGTTCTGAGAAAGTCTAAACATAATCCCCACTTTTCCCTCCTGGCATTTTCCATGTGGGAGATATAGCACGATATATATTTGTTTTGAGGACAACTCAATGGACAGTGTAGGGAGAAAAGTTCCTGGCTCCTTGAATGCCGTTTCTGGAGACACTGCGATCAATGAGGGAGATATGTCAAGATGTGTGTTGCTTTTGAGGACGGCTCTCTGGAGAGTCTTAGCAAAGAGGTCACACGATTTATCAGAAAATTCTCAGAGACACTGAGAACAAGCATACAATTCACTTTTGGCCCTTTGCGTGTTTTACGTATAACAAGACGTTTATGGATTTTGAGGAGAACTCCTCGAGGGTGTTGGCACAAAAGTTGGTGGCACACTGAATGCCGTTATTGGAGACACTGAGAAACAAGCCCTACAATTCCCTCCTGGCTCTTTCCATGTTGGAGGGAGAGCAAGAAGATTGTTGGTTGGTTTTGCACCTAGCTCTATGGCGAGAGTAGGCAGAGACATAATTAGGTGACTTGAAGCAGTTCCTATCGAGTCCAAGAACAGTCCCCACCTTTCCCTGCTGGCAGTTTCCATGTGGACATATGTCTTGATATGTGCTTTGCTTTTGAGCACAACTCTCTCGAGAGAGAATGTTAGCAAAGAGGTAACGGGGAGAGTAGAAAGCAGTACTCAAAGACAGGGAGAACAAGATCTACATTTCCCACCTGGCACTTCCCATGTAGGAGATATAGCAGGATGTATACTGGTTTTGAGGACAGCTCAATGGACAATGTAGGGAGAAAAGTTCCTGGCTCCTTGAATGCCGTTTCTGGAGACCCTGCGATCAATGTGGGAGATATGTCAACACGTGTATTGGTTTTGAGGACGGCTGTCTGGAGAGTCTTAGCAAAGAGGTCCCACGGATAATCAGAGCAATTCTCAGAGACACTGAGACCAAGCTCCACAATTCCTCCTGGCACTTTCCCTGTAGGAGATACCGCAAGACGTTTCTGTATATTGGGCACAGCGCTCTGCAGGGTGTTAGCAGAGACTTTCCCGGGACAGTGAAACCCTATGTCAGAGACACTGAGAAGAAGCCCCAATGTTCCTTCCAGTCATTTTCAGTGTGGGTGCCTTCTCCGCGTGGTCCCTGGTTTCACTGCAGCTCTGAAGAGAATGTTAGCAAAGAGGTAATCGGGACAGTGAAAACAGTACTCAAAGACAGGGAGAGCAAGCTCTACATTACTCTCTTGGCACTTTGGATGCGGGACATACAGCGAGATGTTTGCTGCTTTTACATTTGGCTGTTGGGAGATTTACAGCACAAAGATATCTAGTTGATTTGAAGCAGTTCTGAGAAAGTCTAAACATAATCCCCACTTTTCCCTCCTGGCATTTTCCATGTGGGAGATATAGCAGGATGTATATTTGTTTTGAGGACAGTGTAGGGAGAAAAGTTCCTGTCTCATTGAATGCCGTTTCTGGAGACACTGCAATCAATGTGGGAGATATGTCAACACGTGTGTTGGTTTTGAGGACGGCTCTCTGGAGAGTCTTAGCAAAGAGGTCACACGGATAATCAGAGCAATTCTCAGAGTAGCAAAGAGGTCACACGGATAATCAGAGCAATTCTCAGACACACTGAGAACAAGATCGACAATTCGCTCTTGGCACTTTCCCTGAAGGACATACCGCAAGATGTTTCTGTATATTGGGCACAGCGCTCTGCAGGCTGTTAGCAGAGACTTTCCCGGCACAGTGAAACCCTATGTCAGAGACACTGAGAAGAAGCCCCAATGTTCCTTCCAGTCATTTTCAGTGTGGGTGCCTTCTCCACGTGGTTCCTGGTTTCACTGCAACTCTGAAGAGAATGTTAGCAAAGAGGTAATCGGGACAGTGAAAACAGTACTCAAAGACAGGGAGAGCAAGCTCTCTCTTGGCACTTTGGATGCGGGACATACAGCGAGATGTTTGCTGATTTTGCGTTTGGCTGTTGGGAGATTTACAGCACAAAGATATCTAGTTGATTTGAAGCAGTTCTGAGAAAGTCTAAACATAATCCCCACTTTTCCCTCCTGGAACTTTCCATGTGGGAGATATAGCAGGATGTATATTGGTTTTAAGGAACTGTCCCCGGACAGTGTGGGCAGAAAAGTTCCTGGCTCCTTGAATGCCGTTCCTGGAGACACTGCGATCAATGAGGGAGATATGTCAAGATGTGTGTTGCTTTTGAGGACATCTCTCTGGAGAGTCTTAGCAAAGAGGTCCCACGGATAATCAGAGCAATTCTCAGAGACACTGAGACCAAGCTCCACAATTCCTCCTGGCACTTTCCCTTTAGGAGATACCGCAAGACATTTCTGTATATTGGGCACAGCGCTCTGCAGGCTGTTAGCAGAGACTTTCCCGGCACAGTGAAACCCTATGTCAGAGACACTGAGAAGAAGCCCCAACGTTCCTTCCAGTCATTTTCAGTGTGGGTGCCTTCTCCACGTGGTTCCTGGTTTCACTGCAGCTCTGAAGAGAATGTTAGCAAAGAGGTAATCGGGACAGTGAAAACAGTACTCAAAGACAGGGAGAGCAAGCTCTGTCTTGGCACTTTGGATGTGGGACATACAGCGAGATGTTTGCTGCTTTTGCATTTGGCTGTTGGGAGATTTACAGCACAAAGATATCTAGTTGATTTGAAGCAGTTCTGAGAAAGTCTAAACATAATCCCCACTTTTGCCTCCTGGCATTTTCCATGTGGGAGATATAGCAGGATGTATATTGGTTTTAAGGAACTGTCCCCGGACAGTGTGGGCAGAAAAGTTCCTGGCTCCTTGAATGCCGTTCCTGGAGACACTGCGATCAATGAGGGAGATATGTCAAGATGTGTGTTGCTTTTGAGGACGGCTCTCTGGAGAGTCTTAGCAAAGAGGTCACACGGATAATCAGCGCAAGTCTCAGAGACACTGAGACCAAGCTCCACAATTCCTCCTGGCACTTTCCCTGTAGGAGATACCGCAAGACGTTTCTGTATATTGGGCACAGCGCTCTGCAGGGTGTTAGCAGAGACTTTCCCAGGACAGTGAAACCCTATGTCAGAGACACTGAGAAGAAGCCCCAACGTTCCTTCCAGTCATTTTCAGTGTGGGTGCCTTCTCCACGTGGTTCCTGGTTTCACTGCAGTTCTGAAGAGAATGTTAGCAAAGAGGTAATCGGGACAGTGAAAACAGTACTCAAAGACAGGGAGAGCAAGCTCTCTCTTGGCACTTTGGATGTGGGACATACAGCGAGATGTTTGCTGCTTTTACATTTGGCTGTTGGGAGATTTACAGCACAAAGATATCTAGTTGATTTGAAGCAGTTCTGAGAAAGTCTAAACATAATCCCCACTTTTCCCTCCTGGCATTTTCCATGTGGGAGATATAGCACGATGTATATTTGTTTTGAGGACAACTCAATGGACAGTGTAGGGAGAAAAGTTCCTGGCTCCTTGAATGCCGTTTCTGGAGACACTGCGATCAATGAGGGAGATATGTCAAGATGTGTGTTGCTTTTGAGGACGGCTCTCTGGAGAGTCTTAGCAAAGAGGTCACACGGATAATCAGAGCAATTCTCAGAGACACTGAGAACAACCATACAATTCACTTTTGGCCCTTTGCGTGTTTTACGTATAACAAGACGTTTATGGATTTTGAGGAGAACTCCTCGAGGGTGTAGGCACAAAAGTTGGTGGCACACTGAATGCCGTTATTGGAGACACTGAGAAACAAGCCCTACAATTCCCTCCTGGCTCTTTCCATGTTGGAGGTAGAGCAAGAAGATTGTTGGTTGGTTTTGCGCCTAGCTCTATGGCGAGAGTAGGCAGAGACATAATTAGGTGACTTGAAGCAGTTCCTATCGAGTCCAAGAACAGTCCCCACCTTTCCCTGCTGGCAGTTTCCATGTGGACATATGTCTTGATATGTGCTTTGCTTTTGAGCACAACTCTCTCTCGAGAGAATGTTAGCAAAGAGGTAACGGGGAGAGTAGAAAGCAGTACTCAAAGACAGGGAGAACAAGATCTACATTTCCCACCTGGCACTTCCCATGTAGGAGATATAGCAGGATGTATACTGGTTTTGAGGAACAACTCAATGGACAGTGAAGGGAGAAAAGTTCCTGGCTCATTGAATGCCGTTTCTGGAGACCCTGCGATCAAAGAGGGAGATATGTCAACACGTGTGTTGGTTTTGAGGACGGCTCTCTGGAGAGTCTTAGCAAAGAGGTCACACGGATAATCAGAGCAATTCTCAGAGACACTGAGAACAAGATCGACAATTCGCTCTTGGCACTTTCCCTGTAGGAGATACCGCAAGACGTTTCTGTATATTGGGCACAGCGCTCTGCAGGGTGTTAGCAGAGACTTTCCCGGCACAGTGAAACCCTATGTCAGAGACACTGAGAAGAAGCCCCAATGTTCCTTCCAGTCATTTTCAGTGTGGGTGCCTTCTCCACGTGGTTCCTGGTTTCACTGCAGCTCTGAAGAGAATGTTAGCAAAGAGGTAATCGGGACAGTGAAAACAGTACTCAAAGACAGGGAGAGCAAGCTCTACATTACTCTCTTGGCACTTTCCATGCGGGACATACAGCGAGATGTTTGCTGCTTTTACATTTGGCTGTTGGGAGATTTACAGCACAAAGATATCTAGTTGATTTGAAGCAGTTCTGAGAAAGTCTAAACATAATCCCCACTTTTCCCTCCTGGCATTTTCCATGTGGGAGATATAGCAGGATGTATATTGGTTTTAAGGAACTGTCCCCGGACAGTGTGGGCAGAAAAGTTCCTGGCTCCTTGAATGCCGTTCCTGGAGACACTGCGATCAATGAGGGAGATATGTCAAGATGTGTGTTGCTTTTGAGGACGGCTCTCTGGAGAGTCTTAGCAAAGAGGTCACACGGATAATCAGAGCAATTCTCAGAGACACTGAGACCAAGCTCCACAATTCCTCCTGGCACTTTCCCTGTAGGAGATACCGCAAGACGTTTCTGTATATTGGGCACAGCGCTCTGCAGGGTGTTAGCAGAGACTTTCCCAGGACAGTGAAACCCTATGTCAGAGACACTGAGAAGAAGCCCCAATGTTCCTTCCAGTCATTTTCAGTGTGGGTGCCTTCTCCACGTGGTTCCTGGTTTCACTGCAGCTCTGAAGAGAATGTTAGCAAAGAGGTAATCGGGACAGTGAAAACAGTACTCAAAGACAGGGAGAGCAAGCTCTACATTACTCTCTTGGCACTTTCCATGCGGGACATACAGCGAGATGTTTGCCGCTTTTGCGTTTGGCTGTTGGGAGATTTACAGCACAAAGATATCTAGTTGATTTGAAGCAGTTCTGAGAAAGTCTAAACATAATCCCCACTTTTCCCTCCTGGCATTTTCCATGTGGGAGATATAGCACGATGTATATTTGTTTTGAGGACAACTCAATGGACAGTGTAGGGAGAAAAGTTCCTGGCTCCTTGAATGCCGTTTCTGGAGACACTGCGATCAATGAGGGAGATATGTCAAGATGTGTGTTGCTTTTGAGGACGGCTCTCTGGAGAGTCTTAGCAAAGAGGTCACACGGATAATCAGAGCAATTCTCAGAGACACTGAGAACAAGCATACAATTCACTTTTGGCCCTTTGCGTGTTTTACGTATAACAAGACGTTTATGGATTTTGAGGAGAACTCCTCGAGGGTGTTGGCACAAAAGTTGGTGGCACACTGAATGCCGTTATTGGAGACACTGAGAAACAAGCCCTACAATTCCCTCCTGGCTCTTTCCATGTTGGAGGGAGAGCAAGAAGATTGTTGGTTGGTTTTGCGCCTAGCTCTATGGCGAGAGTAGGCAGAGACATAATTAGGTGACTTGAAGCAGTTCCTATCGAGTCCAAGAACAGTCCCCACCTTTCCCTGCTGGCAGTTTCCATGTGGACATACGTCTTGATATGTGCTTTGCTTTTGAGCACAACTCTCTCTCGAGAGAATGTTAGCAAAGAGGTAACGGGGAGAGTAGAAAGCAGTACTCAAAGACAGGGAGAACAAGATCTACATTTCCCACCTGGCACTTCCCATGTAGGAGATATAGCAGGATGTATACTGGTTTTGAGGACAACTCAATGGACAGTGAAGGGAGAAAAGTTCCTGGCTCATTGAATGCCGTTTCTGGAGACCCTGCGATCAATGTGGGAGATATCTCACGATGTGTGTTGCTTTTGAGGACGGCTCTCTGGAGAGTCTTAGCAAAGAGGTCACACGGATAATCAGAGCAATTCTCAGAGACACTGAGAACAAGATCGACAATTCGCTCTTGGCACTTTCCCTGTAGGAGATACCGCAAGACGTTTCTGTATATTGGGCACAGCGCTCTGCAGGCTGTTAGCAGAGACTTTCCCGGCACAGTGAAACCCTATGTCAGAGACACTGAGAAGAAGCCCCAACGTTCCTTCCAGTCATTTTCAGTGTGGGTGCCTTCTCCACGTGGTTCCTGGTTTCACTGCAGCTCTGAAGAGAATGTTAGCAAAGAGGTAATCGGGACAGTGAAAACAGTACTCAAAGACAGGGAGAGCAAGCTCTACATTACTCTCTTGGCACTTTGGATGCGGGACATACAGCGAGATGTTTGCTGCTTTTACATTTGGCTGTTGGGAGATTTACAGCACAAAGATATCTAGTTGATTTGAAGCAGTTCTGAGAAAGTCTAAACATAATCCCCACTTTTCCCTCCTGGCATTTTCCATGTGGGAGATATAGCAGGATGTATATTTGTTTTGAGGACAGTGTAGGGAGAAAAGTTCCTGTCTCATTGAATGCCGTTTCTGGAGACACTGCAATCAATGTGGGAGATATGTCAACACGTGTGTTGGTTTTGACGACGGCTCTCTGGAGAGTCTTAGCAAAGAGGTCACACGGATAATCAGAGCAATTCTCAGAGTAGCAAAGAGGTCACACGGATAATCAGAGCAATTCTCAGACACACTGAGAACAAGATCGACAATTCGCTCTTGGCACTTTCCCTGAAGGACATACCGCAAGATGTTTCTGTATATTGGGCACAGCGCTCTGCAGGCTGTTAGCAGAGACTTTCCCGGCACAGTGAAACCCTATGTCAGAGACACTGAGAAGAAGCCCCAATGTTCCTTCCAGTCATTTTCAGTGTGGGTGCCTTCTCCACGTGGTTCCTGGTTTCACTGCAACTCTGAAGAGAATGTTAGCAAAGAGGTAACCGGGACAGTGAAAACAGTACTCAAAGACAGGGAGAGCAAGCTCTCTCTTGGCACTTTGGATGCGGGACATACAGCGAGATGTTTGCTGATTTTGCGTTTGGCTGTTGGGAGATTTACAGCACAAAGATATCTAGTTGATTTGAAGCAGTTCTGAGAAAGTCTAAACATAATCCCCACTTTTCCCTCCTGGAACTTTCCATGTGGGAGATATAGCAGGATGTATATTGGTTTTAAGGAACTGTCCCCGGACAGTGTGGGCAGAAAAGTTCCTGGCTCCTTGAATGCCGTTCCTGGAGACACTGCGATCAATGAGGGAGATATGTCAAGATGTGTGTTGCTTTTGAGGACATCTCTCTGGAGAGTCTTAGCAAAGAGGTCCCACGGATAATCAGAGCAATTCTCAGAGACACTGAGACCAAGCTCCACAATTCCTCCTGGCACTTTCCCTTTAGGAGATACCGCAAGACATTTCTGTATATTGGGCACAGCGCTCTGCAGGGTGTTAGCAGAGACTTTCCCGGCACAGTGAAACCCTATGTCAGAGACACTGAGAAGAAGCCCCAACGTTCCTTCCAGTCATTTTCAGTGTGGGTGCCTTCTCCACGTGGTTCCTGGTTTCACTGCAGCTCTGAAGAGAATGTTAGCAAAGAGGTAATCGGGACAGTGAAAACAGTACTCAAAGACAGGGAGAGCAAGCTCTCTCTTGGCACTTTGGATGTGGGACATACAGCGAGATGTTTGCTGCTTTTGCGTTTGGCTGTTGGGAGATTTACAGCACAAAGATATCTAGTTGATTTGAAGCAGTTCTGAGAAAGTCTAAACATAATCCCCACTTTTGCCTCCTGGCATTTTCCATGTTGGAGATATAGCAGGATGTATATTGGTTTTAAGGAACTGTCCCCGGACAGTGTGGGCAGAAAAGTTCCTGGCTCCTTGAATGCCGTTCCTGGAGACACTGCGATCAATGAGGGAGATATGTCAAGATGTGTGTTGCTTTTGAGGACGTCTCTCTGGAGAGTCTTAGCAAAGAGGTCACACGGATAATCAGCGCAAGTCTCAGAGACACTGAGACCAAGCTCCACAATTCCTCCTGGCACTTTCCCTGTAGGAGATACCGCAAGACGTTTCTGTATATTGGGCACAGCGCTCTGCAGGCTGTTAGCAGAGACTTTCCCAGGACAGTGAAACCCTATGTCAGAGACACTGAGAAGAAGCCCCAACGTTCCTTCCAGTCATTTTCAGTGTGGGTGCCTTCTCCACGTGGTTCCTGGTTTCACTGCAGTTCTGAAGAGAATGTTAGCAAAGAGGTAATCGGGACAGTGAAAACAGTACTCAAAGACAGGGAGAGCAAGCTCTCTCTTGGCACTTTGGATGTGGGACATACAGCGAGATGTTTGCTGCTTTTACATTTGGCTGTTGGGAGATTTACAGCACAAAGATATCTAGTTGATTTGAAGCAGTTCTGAGAAAGTCTAAACATAATCCCCACTTTTCCCTCCTGGCATTTTCCATGTGGGAGATATAGCACGATGTATATTTGTTTTGAGGACAACTCAATGGACAGTGTAGGGAGAAAAGTTCCTGGCTCCTTGAATGCCGTTTCTGGAGACACTGCGATCAATGAGGGAGATATGTCAAGATGTGTGTTGCTTTTGAGGACGGCTCTCTGGAGAGTCTTAGCAAAGAGGTCACACGGATAATCAGAGCAATTCTCAGAGACACTGAGAACAACCATACAATTCACTTTTGGCCCTTTGCATGTTTTACGTATAACAAGACGTTTATGGATTTTGAGGAGAACTCCTCGAGGGTGTAGGCACAAAAGTTGGTGGCACACTGAATGCCGTTATTGGAGACACTGAGAAACAAGCCCTACAATTCCCTCCTGGCTCTTTCCATGTTGGAGGGAGAGCAAGAAGATTGTTGGTTGGTTTTGCGCCTAGCTCTATGGCGAGAGTAGGCAGAGACATAATTAGGTGACTTGAAGCAGTTCCTATCGAGTCCAAGAACAGTCCCCACCTTTCCCTGCTGGCAGTTTCCATGTGGACATATGTCTTGATATGTGCTTTGCTTTTGAGCACAACTCTCTCTCGAGAGAATGTTAGCAAAGAGGTAACGGGGAGAGTAGAAAGCAGTACTCAAAGACAGGGAGAACAAGATCTACATTTCCCACCTGGCACTTCCCATGTAGGAGATATAGCAGGATGTATACTGGTTTTGAGGACAACTCAATGGACAGTGTAGGGAGAAAAGTTCCTGGCTCATTGAATGCCGTTTCTGGAGACCCTGCGATCAATGAGGGAGATATGTCAACACGTGTGTTGGTTTTGAGGACGGCTCTCTGGAGAGTCTTAGCAAAGAGGTCCCACGGATAATCAGAGCAATTCTCAGAGACACTGAGAACAAGATCGACAATTCGCTCTTGGCACTTTCCCTGTAGGAGATACCGCAAGACGTTTCTGTATATTGGGCACAGCGCTCTGCAGGCTGTTAGCAGAGACTTTCCCGGCACAGTGAAACCCTATGTCAGAGACACTGAGAAGAAGCCCCAATGTTCCTTCCAGTCATTTTCAGTGTGGGTGCCTTCTCCACGTGGTTCCTGGTTTCACTGCAGCTCTGAAGAGAATGTTAGCAAAGAGGTAATCGGGACAGTGAAAACAGTACTCAAAGACAGGGAGAGCAAGCTCTACATTACTCTCTTGGCACTTTCCATGCGGGACATACAGCGAGATGTTTGCTGCTTTTACATTTGGCTGTTGGGAGATTTACAGCACAAAGATATCTAGTTGATTTGAAGCAGTTCTGAGAAAGTCTAAACATAATCCCCACTTTTCCCTCCTGGCATTTTCCATGTGGGAGATATAGCAGGATGTATATTGGTTTTAAGGAACTGTCCCCGGACAGTGTGGGCAGAAAAGTTCCTGGCTCCTTGAATGCCGTTCCTGGAGACACTGCGATCAATGAGGGAGATATGTCAAGATGTGTGTTGCTTTTGAGGACGGCTCTCTGGAGAGTCTTAGCAAAGAGGTCACACGGATAATCAGAGCAATTCTCAGAGACACTGAGACCAAGCTCCACAATTCCTCCTGGCACTTTCCCTGTAGGAGATACCGCAAGACGTTTCTGTATATTGGGCACAGCGCTCTGCAGGCTGTTAGCAGAGACTTTCCCGGCACAGTGAAACCCTATGTCAGAGACACTGAGAAGAAGCCCCAATGTTCCTTCCAGTCATTTTCAGTGTGGGTGCCTTCTCCACGTGGTTCCTGGTTTCACTGCAGCTCTGAAGAGAATGTTAGCAAAGAGGTAATCGGGACAGTGAAAACAGTACTCAAAGACAGGGAGAGCAAGCTCTACATTACTCTCTTGGCACTTTCCATGCGGGACATACAGCGAGATGTTTGCCGCTTTTGCGTTTGGCTGTTGGGAGATTTACAGCACAAAGATATCTAGTTGATTTGAAGCAGTTCTGAGAAAGTCTAAACATAATCCCCACTTTTCCCTCCTGGCATTTTCCATGTGGGAGATATAGCACGATGTATATTTGTTTTGAGGACAACTCAATGGACAGTGTAGGGAGAAAAGTTCCTGGCTCCTTGAATGCCGTTTCTGGAGACACTGCGATCAATGAGGGAGATATGTCAAGATGTGTGTTGCTTTTGAGGACGGCTCTCTGGAGAGTCTTAGCAAAGAGGTCACACGGATAATCAGAGCAATTCTCAGAGACACTGAGAACAAGCATACAATTCACTTTTGGCCCTTTGCGTGTTTTACGTATAACAAGACGTTTATGGATTTTGAGGAGAACTCCTCGAGGGTGTTGGCACAAAAGTTGGTGGCACACTGAATGCCGTTATTGGAGACACTGAGAAACAAGCCCTACAATTCCCTCCTGGCTCTTTCCATGTTGGAGGGAGAGCAAGAAGATTGTTGGTTGGTTTTGCGCCTAGCTCTATGGCGAGAGTAGGCAGAGACATAATTAGGTGACTTGAAGCAGTTCCTATCGAGTCCAAGAACAGTCCCCACCTTTCCCTGCTGGCAGTTTCCATGTGGACATACGTCTTGATATGTGCTTTGCTTTTGAGCACAACTCTCTCTCGAGAGAATGTTAGCAAAGAGGTAACGGGGAGAGTAGAAAGCAGTACTCAAAGACAGGGAGAACAAGATCTACATTTCCCACCTGGCACTTCCCATGTAGGAGATATAGCAGGATGTATACTGGTTTTGAGGACAACTCAATGGACAGTGAAGGGAGAAAAGTTCCTGGCTCATTGAATGCCGTTTCTGGAGACCCTGCGATCAATGTGGGAGATATCTCACGATGTGTGTTGGTTTTGAGGACGGCTCTCTGGAGAGTCTTAGCAAAGAGGTCACACGGATAATCAGAGCAATTCTCAGAGACACTGAGAACAAGATCGACAATTCGCTCTTGGCACTTTCCCTGTAGGAGATACCGCAAGACGTTTCTGTATATTGGGCACAGCGCTCTGCAGGCTGTTAGCAGAGACTTTCCCGGCACAGTGAAACCCTATGTCAGAGACACTGAGAAGAAGCCCCAACGTTCCTTCCAGTCATTTTCAGTGTGGGTGCCTTCTCCACGTGGTTCCTGGTTTCACTGCAGCTCTGAAGAGAATGTTAGCAAAGAGGTAATCGGGACAGTGAAAACAGTACTCAAAGACAGGGAGAGCAAGCTCTCTCTTGGCACTTTGGATGTGGGACATACAGCGAGATGTTTGCTGCTTTTGCGTTTGGCTGTTGGGAGATTTACAGCACAAAGATATCTAGTTGATTTGAAGCAGTTCTGAGAAAGTCTAAACATAATCCCCACTTTTGCCTCCTGGCATTTTCCATGTGGGAGATATAGCAGGATGTATATTGGTTTTAAGGAACTGTCCCCGGACAGTGTGGGCAGAAAAGTTCCTGGCTCCTTGAATGCTGTTCCTGGAGACACTGCGATCAATGAGGGAGATATGTCAAGATGTGTGTTGCTTTTGAGGACGGCTCTCTGGAGAGTCTTAGCAAAGAGGTCCCACGGATAATCAGAGCAATTCTCAGAGACACTGAGACCAAGCTCCACAATTCCTCCTGGCACTTTCCCTGTAGGAGATACCGCAAGACGTTTCTGTATATTGGGCACAGCGCTCTGCAGGCTGTTAGCAGAGACTTTCCCAGGACAGTGAAACCCTATGTCAGAGACACTGAGAAGAAGCCCCAATGTTCCTTCCAGTCATTTTCAGTGTGGGTGCCTTCTCCGCGTGGTCCCTGGTTTCACTGCAGCTCTGAAGAGAATGTTAGCAAAGAGGTAATCGGGACAGTGAAAACAGTACTCAAAGACAGGGAGAGCAAGCTCTACATTACTCTCTTGGCACTTTGGATGCGGGACATACAGCGAGATGTTTGCTGCTTTTACATTTGGCTGTTGGGAGATTTACAGCACAAAGATATCTAGTTGATTTGAAGCAGTTCTGAGAAAGTCTAAACATAATCCCCACTTTTCCCTCCTGGCATTTTCCATGTGGGAGATATAGCAGGATGTATATTTGTTTTGAGGACAGTGTAGGGAGAAAAGTTCCTGTCTCATTGAATGCCGTTTCTGGAGACACTGCAATCAATGTGGGAGATATGTCAACACGTGTGTTGGTTTTGACGACGGCTCTCTGGAGAGTCTTAGCAAAGAGGTCACACGGATAATCAGAGCAATTCTCAGAGTAGCAAAGAGGTCACACGGATAATCAGAGCAATTCTCAGAGACACTGAGAACAAGATCGACAATTCGCTCTTGGCACTTTCCCTGAAGGACATACCGCAAGATGTTTCTGTATATTGGGCACAGCGCTCTGCAGGCTGTTAGCAGAGACTTTCCCGGCACAGTGAAACCCTATGTCAGAGACACTGAGAAGAAGCCCCAATGTTCCTTCCAGTCATTTTCAGTGTGGGTGCCTTCTCCACGTGGTTCCTGGTTTCACTGCAACTCTGAAGAGAATGTTAGCAAAGAGGTAACCGGGACAGTGAAAACAGTACTCAAAGACAGGGAGAGCAAGCTCTCTCTTGGCACTTTGGATGCGGGACATACAGCGAGATGTTTGCTGATTTTGCGTTTGGCTGTTGGGAGATTTACAGCACAAAGATATCTAGTTGATTTGAAGCAGTTCTGAGAAAGTCTAAACATAATCCCCACTTTTCCCTCCTGGAACTTTCCATGTGGGAGATATAGCAGGATGTATATTGGTTTTAAGGAACTGTCCCCGGACAGTGTGGGCAGAAAAGTTCCTGGCTCCTTGAATGCCGTTCCTGGAGACACTGCGATCAATGAGGGAGATATGTCAAGATGTGTGTTGCTTTTGAGGACATCTCTCTGGAGAGTCTTAGCAAAGAGGTCCCACGGATAATCAGAGCAATTCTCAGAGACACTGAGACCAAGCTCCACAATTCCTCCTGGCACTTTCCCTTTAGGAGATACCGCAAGACATTTCTGTATATTGGGCACAGCGCTCTGCAGGGTGTTAGCAGAGACTTTCCCGGCACAGTGAAACCCTATGTCAGAGACACTGAGAAGAAGCCCCAACGTTCCTTCCAGTCATTTTCAGTGTGGGTGCCTTCTCCACGTGGTTCCTGGTTTCACTGCAGCTCTGAAGAGAATGTTAGCAAAGAGGTAATCGGGACAGTGAAAACAGTACTCAAAGACAGGGAGAGCAAGCTCTACATTACTCTCTTGGCACTTTGGATGCGGGACATACAGCGAGCTGTTTGCTGCTTTTGCGTTTGGCTGTTGGGAGATTTACAGCACAAAGATATCTAGTTGATTTGAAGCAGTTCTGAGAAAGTCTAAACATAATCCCCACTTTTCCCTCCTGGCATTTTCCATGTGGGAGATATAGCACGATGTATATTTGTTTTGAGGACAACTCAATGGACAGTGTAGGGAGAAAAGTTCCTGGCTCCTTGAATGCCGTTTCTGGAGACACTGCGATCAATGAGGGAGATATGTCAAGATGTGTGTTGCTTTTGAGGACGGCTCTCTGGAGAGTCTTAGCAAAGAGGTCACACGGATAATCAGAGCAATTCTCAGAGACACTGAGAACAACCATACAATTCACTTTTGGCCCTTTGCATGTTTTACGTATAACAAGATGTTTATGGATTTTGAGGAGAACTCCTCGAGGGTGTAGGCACAAAAGTTGGTGGCACACTGAATGCCGTTATTGGAGACACTGAGAAACAAGCCCTACAATTCCCTCCTGGCTCTTTCCATGTTGGAGGGAGAGCAAGAAGATTGTTGGTTGGTTTTGCGCCTAGCTCTATGGCGAGAGTAGGCAGAGACATAATTAGGTGACTTGAAGCAGTTCCTATCGAGTCCAAGAACAGTCCCCACCTTTCCCTGCTGGCAGTTTCCATGTGGACATATGTCTTGATATGTGCTTTGCTTTTGAGCACAACTCTCTCTCGAGAGAATGTTAGCAAAGAGGTAACGGGGAGAGTAGAAAGCAGTACTCAAAGACAGGGAGAACAAGATCTACATTTCCCACCTGGCACTTCCCATGTAGGAGATATAGCAGGATGTATACTGGTTTTGAGGACAACTCAATGGACAATGTAGGGAGAAAAGTTCCTGGCTCATTGAATGCCGTTTCTGGAGACCCTGCGATCAATGAGGGAGATATGTCAACACGTGTGTTGGTTTTGAGGACGGCTCTCTGGAGAGTCTTAGCAAAGAGGTCCCACGGATAATCAGAGCAATTCTCAGAGACACTGAGAACAAGATCGACAATTCGCTCTTGGCACTTTCCCTGTAGGAGATACCGCAAGACGTTTCTGTATATTGGGCACAGCGCTCTGCAGGCTGTTAGCAGAGACTTTCCCGGCACAGTGAAACCCTATGTCAGAGACACTGAGAAGAAGCCCCAATGTTCCTTCCAGTCATTTTCAGTGTGGGTGCCTTCTCCACGTGGTTCCTGGTTTCACTGCAGCTCTGAAGAGAATGTTAGCAAAGAGGTAATCGGGACAGTGAAAACAGTACTCAAAGACAGGGAGAGCAAGCTCTACATTACTCTCTTGGCACTTTCCATGCGGGACATACAGCGAGATGTTTGCTGCTTTTACATTTGGCTGTTGGGAGATTTACAGCACAAAGATATCTAGTTGATTTGAAGCAGTTCTGAGAAAGTCTAAACATAATCCCCACTTTTCCCTCCTGGCATTTTCCATGTGGGAGATATAGCAGGATGTATATTGGTTTTAAGGAACTGTCCCCGGACAGTGTGGGCAGAAAAGTTCCTGGCTCCTTGAATGCCGTTCCTGGAGACACTGCGATCAATGAGGGAGATATGTCAAGATGTGTGTTGCTTTTGAGGACGGCTCTCTGGAGAGTCTTAGCAAAGAGGTCACACGGATAATCAGAGCAATTCTCAGAGACACTGAGACCAAGCTCCACAATTCCTCCTGGCACTTTCCCTGTAGGAGATACCGCAAGACGTTTCTGTATATTGGGCACAGCGCTCTGCAGGCTGTTAGCAGAGACTTTCCCGGCACAGTGAAACCCTATGTCAGAGACACTGAGAAGAAGCCCCAATGTTCCTTCCAGTCATTTTCAGTGTGGGTGCCTTCTCCACGTGGTTCCTGGTTTCACTGCAGCTCTGAAGAGAATGTTAGCAAAGAGGTAATCGGGACAGTGAAAACAGTACTCAAAGACAGGGAGAGCAAGCTCTACATTACTCTCTTGGCACTTTCCATGCGGGACATACAGCGAGATGTTTGCCGCTTTTGCGTTTGGCTGTTGGGAGATTTACAGCACAAAGATATCTAGTTGATTTGAAGCAGTTCTGAGAAAGTCTAAACATAATCCCCACTTTTCCCTCCTGGCATTTTCCATGTGGGAGATATAGCACGATGTATATTTGTTTTGAGGACAACTCAATGGACAGTGTAGGGAGAAAAGTTCCTGGCTCCTTGAATGCCGTTTCTGGAGACACTGCGATCAATGAGGGAGATATGTCAAGATGTGTGTTGCTTTTGAGGACGGCTCTCTGGAGAGTCTTAGCAAAGAGGTCACACGGATAATCAGAGCAATTCTCAGAGACACTGAGAACAAGCATACAATTCACTTTTGGCCCTTTGCGTGTTTTACGTATAACAAGACGTTTATGGATTTTGAGGAGAACTCCTCGAGGGTGTTGGCACAAAAGTTGGTGGCACACTGAATGCCGTTATTGGAGACACTGAGAAACAAGCCCTACAATTCCCTCCTGGCTCTTTCCATGTTGGAGGGAGAGCAAGAAGATTGTTGGTTGGTTTTGCGCCTAGCTCTATGGCGAGAGTAGGCAGAGACATAATTAGGTGACTTGAAGCAGTTCCTATCGAGTCCAAGAACAGTCCCCACCTTTCCCTGCTGGCAGTTTCCATGTGGACATACGTCTTGATATGTGCTTTGCTTTTGAGCACAACTCTCTCGAGAGAGAATGTTAGCAAAGAGGTAACGGGGAGAGTAGAAAGCAGTACTCAAAGACAGGGAGAACAAGATCTACATTTCCCACCTGGCACTTCCCATGTAGGAGATATAGCAGGATGTATACTGGTTTTGAGGACAACTCAATGGACAGTGAAGGGAGAAAAGTTCCTGGCTCATTGAATGCCGTTTCTGGAGACCCTGCGATCAATGTGGGAGATATGTCACGATGTGTGTTGCTTTTGAGGACGTCTCTCTGGAGAGTCTTAGCAAAGAGGTCACACGGATAATCAGAGCAATTCTCAGAGACACTGAGAACAAGATCGACAATTCGCTCTTGGCACTTTCCCTGTAGGAGATACCGCAAGACGTTTCTGTATATTGGGCACAGCGCTCTGCAGGCTGTTAGCAGAGACTTTCCCGGCACAGTGAAACCCTATGTCAGAGACACTGAGAAGAAGCCCCAACGTTCCTTCCAGTCATTTTCAGTGTGGGTGCCTTCTCCACGTGGTTCCTGGTTTCACTGCAGCTCTGAAGAGAATGTTAGCAAAGAGGTAATCGGGACAGTGAAAACAGTACTCAAAGACAGGGAGAGCAAGCTCTACATTACTCTCTTGGCACTTTCCATGCGGGACATACAGCGAGATGTTTGCTGCTTTTGCGTTTGGCTGTTGGGAGATTTACAGCACAAAGATATCTAGTTGATTTGAAGCAGTTCTGAGAAAGTCTAAACATAATCCCCACTTTTCCCTCCTGGCATTTTCCATGTGGGAGATATAGCACGATGTATATTTGTTTTGAGGACAACTCAATGGACAGTGTAGGGAGAAAAGTTCCTGGCTCCTTGAATGCCGTTTCTGGAGACACTGCGATCAATGAGGGAGATATGTCAAGATGTGTGTTGCTTTTGAGGACGGCTCTCTGGAGAGTCTTAGCAAAGAGGTCACACGGATAATCAGAGCAATTCTCAGAGACACTGAGAACAACCATACAATTCACTTTTGGCCCTTTGCGTGTTTTACGTATAACAAGACGTTTATGGATTTTGAGGAGAACTCCTCGAGGGTGTAGGCACAAAAGTTGCTGGCCCACTGAATGCCGTTATTGGAGACACTGAGAAACAAGCCCTACAATTCCCTCCTGGCTCTTTCCATGTTGGAGGTAGAGCAAGAAGATTGTTGGTTGGTTTTGCGCCTAGCTCTATGGCGAGAGTAGGCAGAGACATAATTAGGTGACTTGAAGCAGTTCCTATCGAGTCCAAGAACAGTCCCCACCTTTCCCTGCTGGCAGTTTCCATGTGGACATATGTCTTGATATGTGCTTTGCTTTTGAGCACAACTCTCTCTCGAGAGAATGTTAGCAAAGAGGTAACGGGGAGAGTAGAAAGCAGTACTCAAAGACAGGGAGAACAAGATCTACATTTCCCACCTGGCACTTCCCATGTAGGAGATATAGCAGGATGTATACTGGTTTTGAGGACAACTCAATGGACAGTGAAGGGAGAAAAGTTCCTGGCTCATTGAATGCCGTTTCTGGAGACCCTGCGATCAATGTGGGAGATATGTCACGATGTGTGTTGCTTTTGAGGACGTCTCTCTGGAGAGTCTTAGCAAAGAGGTCACACGGATAATCAGAGCAATTCTCAGAGACACTGAGACCAAGCTCCACAATTCCTCCTGGCACTTTCCCTGTAGGAGATACCGCAAGACGTTTCTGTATATTGGGCACAGCGCTCTGCAGGGTGTTAGCAGAGACTTTCCCGGCACAGTGAAACCCTATGTCAGAGACACTGAGAAGAAGCCCCAACGTTCCTTCCAGTCATTTTCAGTGTGGGTGCCTTCTCCACGTGGTTCCTGGTTTCACTGCAGCTCTGAAGAGAATGTTAGCAAAGAGGTAATCGGGACAGTGAAAACAGTACTCAAAGACAGGGAGAGCAAGCTCTACATTACTCTCTTGGCACTTTGGATGCGGGACATACAGCGAGATGTTTGCTGCTTTTGCGTTTGGCTGTTGGGAGATTTACAGCACAAAGATATCTAGTTGATTTGAAGCAGTTCTGAGAAAGTCTAAACATAATCCCCACTTTTCCCTCCTGGCATTTTCCATGTGGGAGATATAGCACGATATATATTTGTTTTGAGGACAACTCAATGGACAGTGTAGGGAGAAAAGTTCCTGGCTCCTTGAATGCCGTTTCTGGAGACACTGCGATCAATGAGGGAGATATGTCAAGATGTGTGTTGGTTTTGAGGACGGCTCTCTGGAGAGTCTTAGCAAAGAGGTCACACGATTTATCAGAAAATTCTCAGAGACACTGAGAACAACCATACAATTCACTTTTGGCCCTTTGCGTGTTTTACGTATAACAAGACGTTTATGGATTTTGAGGAGAACTCCTCGAGGGTGTTGGCACAAAAGTTGGTGGCACACTGAATGCCGTTATTGGAGACACTGAGAAACAAGCCCTACAATTCCCTCCTGGCTCTTTCCATGTTGGAGGGAGAGCAAGAAGATTGTTGGTTGGTTTTGCACCTAGCTCTATGGCGAGAGTAGGCAGAGACATAATTAGGTGACTTGAAGCAGTTCCTATCGAGTCCAAGAACAGTCCCCACCTTTCCCTGCTGGCAGTTTCCATGTGGACATATGTCTTGATATGTGCTTTGCTTTTGAGCACAACTCTCTCTCGAGAGAATGTTAGCAAAGAGGTAACGGGGAGAGTAGAAAGCAGTACTCAAAGACAGGGAGAACAAGATCTACATTTCCCACCTGGCACTTCCCATGTAGGAGATATAGCAGGATGTATACTGGTTTTGAGGACAACTCAATGGACAATGTAGGGAGAAAAGTTCCTGGCTCATTGAATGCCGTTTCTGGAGACCCTGCGATCAATGTGGGAGATATGTCAACACGTGTGTTGGTTTTGAGGACGTCTCTCTGGAGAGTCTTAGCAAAGAGGTCACACGGATAATCAGAGCAATTCTCAGAGACACTGAGACCAAGCTCCACAATTCCTCCTGGCACTTTCCCTGTAGGAGATACCGCAAGACGTTTCTGTATATTGGGCACAGCGCTCTGCAGGCTGTTAGCAGAGACTTTCCCGGGACAGTGAAACCCTATGTCAGAGACACTGAGAAGAAGCCCCAACGTTCCTTCCAGTCATTTTCAGTGTGGGTGCCTTCTCCACGTGGTTCCTGGTTTCACTGCAGCTCTGAAGAGAATGTTAGCAAAGAGGTAATCGGGACAGTGAAAACAGTACTCAAAGACAGGGAGAGCAAGCTCTACATTACTCTCTTGGCACTTTCCATGCGGGACATACAGCGAGATGTTTGCTGCTTTTGCGTTTGGCTGTTGGGAGATTTACAGCACAAAGATATCTAGTTGATTTGAAGCAGTTCTGAGAAAGTCTAAACATAATCCCCACTTTTCCCTCCTGGCATTTTCCATGTGGGAGATATAGCACGAGGTATATTTGTTTTGAGGACAACTCAATGGACAGTGTGGGCAGAAAAGTTCCTGGCTCCTTGAATGCCGTTTCTGGAGACACTGCGATCAATGAGGGAGATATGTCAAGATGTGTGTTGCTTTTGAGGACGGCTCTCTGGAGAGTCTTAGCAAAGAGGTCACACGGATAATCAGAGCAATTCTCAGAGACACTGAGAACAACCATACAATTCACTTTTGGCCCTTTGCGTGTTTTACGTATAACAAGACGTTTATGGATTTTGAGGAGAACTCCTCGAGGGTGTAGGCACAAAAGTTGCTGGCCCACTGAATGCCGTTATTGGAGACACTGAGAAACAAGCCCTACAATTCCCTCCTGGCTCTTTCCATGTTGGAGGTAGAGCAAGAAGATTGTTGGTTGGTTTTGCGCCTAGCTCTATGGCGAGAGTAGGCAGAGACATAATTAGGTGACTTGAAGCAGTTCCTATCGAGTCCAAGAACAGTCCCCACCTTTCCCTGCTGGCAGTTTCCATGTGGACATATGTCTTGATATGTGCTTTGCTTTTGAGCACAACTCTCTCTCGAGAGAATGTTAGCAAAGAGGTAACGGGGAGAGTAGAAAGCAGTACTCAAAGACAGGGAGAACAAGATCTACATTTCCCACCTGGCACTTCCCATGTAGGAGATATAGCAGGATGTATACTGGTTTTGAGGACAACTCAATGGACAGTGAAGGGAGAAAAGTTCCTGGCTCATTGAATGCCGTTTCTGGAGACCCTGCGATCAATGTGGGAGATATCTCACGATGTGTGTTGCTTTTGAGGACGGCTCTCTGGAGAGTCTTAGCAAAGAGGTCACACGGATAATCAGAGCAATTCTCAGAGACACTGAGAACAAGATCGACAATTCGCTCTTGGCACTTTCCCTGTAGGAGATACCGCAAGACGTTTCTGTATATTGGGCACAGCGCTCTGCAGGCTGTTAGCAGAGACTTTCCCGGCACAGTGAAACCCTATGTCAGAGACACTGAGAAGAAGCCCCAACGTTCCTTCCAGTCATTTTCAGTGTGGGTGCCTTCTCCACGTGGTTCCTGGTTTCACTGCAGCTCTGAAGAGAATGTTAGCAAAGAGGTAATCGGGACAGTGAAAACAGTACTCAAAGACAGGGAGAGCAAGCTCTCTCTTGGCACTTTGGATGCGGGACATACAGCGAGATGTTTGCTGCTTTTACATTTGGCTGTTGGGAGATTTACAGCACAAAGATATCTAGTTGATTTGAAGCAGTTCTGAGAAAGTCTAAAAATAATCCCCACTTTTGCCTCCTGGCACTTTCCATGTGGGAGATATAGCAGGATGTATATTGGTTTTAAGGAACTGTCCCCGGACAGTGTGGGCAGAAAAGTTCCTGGCTCATTGAATGCCGTTCCTGGAGACACTGCGATCAATGAGGGAGATATGTCAAGATGCGTGTTGCTTTTGAGGACGTCTCTCTGGAGAGTCTTAGCAAAGAGGTCACACGGATAATCAGAGCAATTCTCAGAGACACTGAGACCAAGCTCCACAATTCCTCCTGGCACTTTCCCTGTAGGAGATACCGCAAGACGTTTCTGTATATTGGGCACAGCGCTCTGCAGGGTGTTAGCAGAGACTTTCCCGGGACAGTGAAACCCTATGTCAGGGACACTGAGAAGAAGCCCCAACGTTCCTTCCAGTCATTTTCAGTGTGGGTGCCTTCTCCACGTGGTTCCTGGTTTCACTGCAGCTCTGAAGAGAATGTTAGCAAAGAGGTAATCGGGACAGTGAAAACAGTACTCAAAGACAGGGAGAGCAAGCTCTACATTACTCTCTTGGCACTTTGGATGCGGGACATACAGCGAGCTGTTTGCTGCTTTTGCGTTTGGCTGTTGGGAGATTTACAGCACAAAGATATCTAGTTGATTTGAAGCAGTTCTGAGAAAGTCTAAACATAATCCCCACTTTTCCCTCCTGGCATTTTCCATGTGGGAGATATAGCACGATGTATATTTGTTTTGAGGACAACTCAATGGACAGTGTAGGGAGAAAAGTTCCTGGCTCCTTGAATGCCGTTCCTGGAGACACTGCGATCAATGAGGGAGATATGTCAACACGTGTGTTGCTTTTGAGGACGGCTCTCTGGAGAGTCTTAGCAAAGAGGTCACACGGATAATCAGAGCAATTCTCAGAGACACTGAGAACAAGCATACAATTCACTTTTGGCCCTTTGCGTGTTTTACGTATAACAAGACGTTTATGGATTTTGAGGAGAACTCCTCGAGGGTGTTGGCACAAAAGTTGGTGGCACACTGAATGCCGTTATTGGAGACACTGAGAAACAAGCCCTACAATTCCCTCCTGGCTCTTTCCATGTTGGAGGGAGAGCAAGAAGATTGTTGGTTGGTTTTGCGCCTAGCTCTATGGCGAGAGTAGGCAGAGACATAATTAGGTGACTTGAAGCAGTTCCTATCGAGTCCAAGAACAGTCCCCACCTTTCCCTGCTGGCAGTTTCCATGTGGACATATGTCTTGATATGTGCTTTGCTTTTGAGCACAACTCTCTCTCGAGAGAATGTTAGCAAAGAGGTAACGGGGAGAGTAGAAAGCAGTACTCAAAGACAGGGAGAACAAGATCTACATTTCCCACCTGGCGCTTCCCATGTAGGAGATATAGCAGGATGTATACTGGTTTTGAGGACAACTCAATGGACAATGTAGGGAGAAAAGTTCCTGGCTCATTGAATGCCGTTTCTGGAGACACTGCGATCAATGTGGGAGATATGTCAACACGTGTGTTGGTTTTGAGGACGGCTCTCTGGAGAGTCTTAGCAAAGAGGTCACACGGATAATCAGAGCAATTCTCAGAGACACTGAGACCAAGCTCCACAATTCGCTCTTGGCACTTTCCCTGTAGGAGATACCGCAAGACGTTTCTGTATATTGGGCACAGCGCTCTGCAGGCTGTTAGCAGAGACTTTCCCGGCACAGTGAAACCCTATGTCAGAGACACTGAGAAGAAGCCCCAACGTTCCTTCCAGTCATTTTCAGTGTGGGTGCCTTCTCCACGTGGTTCCTGGTTTCACTGCAGCTCTGAAGAGAATGTTAGCAAAGAGGTAATCGGGACAGTGAAAACAGTACTCAAAGACAGGGAGAGCAAGCTCTCTCTTGGCACTTTGGATGCGGGACATACAGCGAGATGTTTGCTGCTTTTGCGTTTGGCTGTTGGGAGATTTACAGCACAAAGATATCTAGTTGATTTGAAGCAGTTCTGAGAAAGTCTAAACATAATCCCCACTTTTCCCTCCTGGCATTTTCCATGTGGGAGATATAGCACGAGGTATATTTGTTTTGAGGACAACTCAATGGACAGTGTAGGGAGAAAAGTTCCTGGCTCATTGAATGCCGTTCCTGGAGACACTGCGATCAATGAGGGAGATATGTCAACACGTGTGTTGGTTTTGAGGACGGCTCTCCGGAGAGTCTTAGCAAAGAGGTCACACGGATAATCAGAGCAATTCTCAGAGACACTGAGACCAAGCTCCACAATTCGCTCTTGGCACTTTCCCTGTAGGAGATACCGCAAGACGTTTCTGTATATTGGGCACAGCGCTCTGCAGGCTGTTAGCAGAGACTTTCCCGGCACAGTGAAACCCTATGTCAGAGACACTGAGAAGAAGCCCCAACGTTCCTTCCAGTCATTTTCAGTGTGGGTGCCTTCTCCACGTGGTTCCTGGTTTCACTGCAGCTCTGAAGAGAATGTTAGCAAAGAGGTAATCGGGACAGTGAAAACAGTACTCAAAGACAGGGAGAGCAAGCTCTACATTACTCTCTTGGCACTTTGGATGCGGGACATACAGCGAGATGTTTGCTGCTTTTGCGTTTGGCTGTTGGGAGATTTACAGCACAAAGATATCTAGTTGATTTGAAGCAGTTCTGAGAAAGTCTAAACATAATCCCCACTTTTCCCTCCTGGCATTTTCCATGTGGGAGATATAGCACGATGTATATTTGTTTTGAGGACAACTCAATGGACAGTGTAGGGAGAAAAGTTCCTGGCTCCTTGAATGCCGTTCCTGGAGACACTGCGATCAATGAGGGAGATATGTCAAGATGTGTGTTGCTTTTGAGGACGGCTCTCTGGAGAGTCTTAGCAAAGAGGTCACACGGATAATCAGAGCAATTCTCAGAGACACTGAGAACAACCATACAATTCACTTTTGGCCCTTTGCGTGTTTTACGTATAACAAGACGTTTATGGATTTTGAGGAGAACTCCTCGAGGGTGTAGGCACAAAAGTTGGTGGCACACTGAATGCCGTTATTGGAGACACTGAGAAACAAGCCCTACAATTCCCTCCTGGCTCTTTCCATGTTGGAGGTAGAGCAAGAAGATTGTTGGTTGGTTTTGCGCCTAGCTCTATGGCGAGAGTAGGCAGAGACATAATTAGGTGACTTGAAGCAGTTCCTATCGAGTCCAAGAACAGTCCCCACCTTTCCCTGCTGGCAGTTTCCATGTGGACATATGTCTTGATATGTGCTTTGCTTTTGAGCACAACTCTCTCTCGAGAGAATGTTAGCAAAGAGGTAACGGGGAGAGTAGAAAGCAGTACTCAAAGACAGGGAGAACAAGATCTACATTTCCCACCTGGCACTTCCCATGTAGGAGATATAGCAGGATGTATACTGGTTTTGAGGACAACTCAATGGACAGTGAAGGGAGAAACTTCCTGGCTCCTTGAATGCCGTTCCTGGAGACCCTGCGATCAATGTGGAAGATATGTCAACACGTGTGTTGGTTTTGAGGACGGCTCTCTGGAGAGTCTTAGCAAAGAGGTCACGCGGATAATCAGAGCAATTCTCAGAGACACTGAGACCAAGCTCCACAATTCGCTCTTGGCACTTTCCCTGTAGGAGATACCGCAAGACGTTTCTGTATATTGGGCACAGCGCTCTGCAGGCTGTTAGCAGAGACTTTCCCGGCACAGTGAAACCCTATGTCAGAGACACTGAGAAGAAGCCCCAACGTTCCTTCCAGTCATTTTCAGTGTGGGTGCCTTCTCCACGTGGTTCCTGGTTTCACTGCAGCTCTGAAGAGAATGTTAGCAAAGAGGTAATCGGGACAGTGAAAACAGTACTCAAAGACAGGGAGAGCAAGCTCTACATTACTCTCTTGGCACTTTGGATGCGGGACATACAGCGAGATGTTTGCTGCTTTTGCGTTTGGCTGTTGGGAGATTTACAGCACAAAGATATCTAGTTGATTTGAAGCAGTTCTGAGAAAGTCTAAACATAATCCCCACTTTTCCCTCCTGGCATTTTCCATGTGGGAGATATAGCACGATGTATATTTGTTTTGAGGACAACTCAATGGACAGTGTAGGGAGAAAAGTTCCTGGCTCCTTGAATGCCGTTCCTGGAGACACTGCGATCAATGAGGGAGATATGTCAAGATGTGTGTTGGTTTTGAGGACGGCTCTCTGGAGAGTCTTAGCAAAGAGGTCACACGGATAATCAGAGCAATTCTCAGAGACACTGAGACCAAGCTCCACAATTCCTCCTGGCACTTTCCCTGTAGGAGATACCGCAAGACGTTTCTGTATATTGGGCACAGCGCTCTGCAGGCTGTTAGCAGAGACTTTCCCGGCACAGTGAAACCCTATGTCAGAGACACTGAGAAGAAGCCCCAACGTTCCTTCCAGTCATTTTCAGTGTGGGTGCCTTCTCCACGTGGTTCCTGGTTTCACTGCAGCTCTGAAGAGAATGTTAGCAAAGAGGTAATCGGGACAGTGAAAACAGTACTCAAAGACAGGGAGAGCAAGCTCTACATTACTCTCTTGGCACTTTGGATGCGGGACATACAGCGAGATGTTTGCTGCTTTTACATTTGGCTGTTGGGAGATTTACAGCACAAAGATATCTAGTTGATTTGACGCAGTTCTGAGAAAGTCTAAACATAATCCCCACTTTTCCCTCCTGGCATTTTCCATGTGGGAGATATAGCACGAGGTATATTTGTTTTAAGAAACTGTCCCCGGACAGTGTGGGTAGAAAAGTTCCTGGCTCATTGAATGCCGTTCCTGGAGACACTGCGATCAATGAGGGAGATATGTCAAGATGTGTGTTGCTTTTGAGGACGGCTCTCTGGAGAGTCTTAGCAAAGAGGTCACACGGATAATCAGAGCAATTCTCAGAGACACTGAGAACAACCATACAATTCACTTTTGGCCCTTTGCGTGTTTTACGTATAACAAGACGTTTATGGATTTTGAGGAGAACTCCTCGAGGGTGTAGGCACAAAAGTTGGTGGCACACTGAATGCCGTTATTGGAGACACTGAGAAACAAGCCCTACAATTCCCTCCTGGCTCTTTCCATGTTGGAGGTAGAGCAAGAAGATTGTTGGTTGGTTTTGCGCCTAGCTCTATGGCGAGAGTAGGCAGAGACATAATTAGGTGACTTGAAGCAGTTCCTATCGAGTCCAAGAACAGTCCCCACCTTTCCCTGCTGGCAGTTTCCATGTGGACATATGTCTTGATATGTGCTTTGCTTTTGAGCACAACTCTCTCTCGAGAGAATGTTAGCAAAGAGGTAACGGGGAGAGTAGAAAGCAGTACTCAAAGACAGGGAGAACAAGATCTACATTTCCCACCTGGCGCTTCCCATGTAGGAGATATAGCAGGATGTATACTGGTTTTGAGGACAACTCAATGGACAGTGAAGGGAGAAAAGTTCCTGGCTCATTGAATGCCGTTTCTGGAGACCCTGCGATCAATGTGGGAGATATGTCAACACGTGTGTTGGTTTTGAGGACGGCTCTCTGGAGAGTCTTAGCAAAGAGGTCACACGGATAATCAGAGCAATTCTCAGAGACACTGAGAACAAGATCGACAATTCGCTCTTGGCACTTTCCCTGTAGGAGATACCGCAAGACGTTTCTGTATATTGGGCACAGCGCTCTGCAGGCTGTTAGCAGAGACTTTCCCGGCACAGTGAAACCCTATGTCAGAGACACTGAGAAGAAGCCCCAACGTTCCTTCCAGTCATTTTCAGTGTGGGTGCCTTCTCCACGTGGTTCCTGGTTTCACTGCAGCTCTGAAGAGAATGTTAGCAAAGAGGTAATCGGGACAGTGAAAACAATACTCAAAGACAGGGAGAGCAAGCTCTCTCTTGGCACTTTGGATGCGGGACATACAGCGAGATGTTTGCTGCTTTTACATTTGGCTGTTGGGAGATTTACAGCACAAAGATATCTAGTTGATTTGACGCAGTTCTGAGAAAGTCTAAACATAATCCCCACTTTTCCCTCCTGGCATTTTCCATGTGGGAGATATAGCACGAGGTATATTGGTTTTAAGAAACTGTCCCCGGACAGTGTAGGTAGAAAAGTTCCTGGCTCCTTGAATGCCGTTCCTGGAGACACTGCGATCAATGAGGGAGATATGTCAAGATGTGTGTTGCTTTTGAGGACGGCTCTCTGGAGAGTCTTAGCAAAGAGGTCACGCGGATAATCAGAGCAATTCTCAGAGACACTGAGACCAAGCTCCACAATTCCTCCTGGCACTTTCCCTGTAGGAGATACCGCAAGACGTTTCTGTATATTGGGCACAGCGCTCTGCAGGGTGTTAGCAGAGACTTTCCCGGCACAGTGAAACCCTATGTCAGAGACACTGAGAAGAAGCCCCAATGTTCCTTCCAGTCATTTTCAGTGTGGGTGCCTTCTCCACGTGGTTCCTGGTTTCACTGCAGCTCTGAAGAGAATGTTAGCAAAGAGGTAATCGGGACAGTGAAAACAGTACTCAAAGACAGGGAGAGCAAACTCTCTCTTGGCATTTTGGATGTGGGACATACAGCGAGATGCTTGCTGCTTTTACATTTGGCTGTTGGGAGATTTACAGCACAAAGATATCTAGTTGATTTGAAGCAGTTCTGAGAAAGTCTAAACATAATCCCCACTTTTCCCTCCTGGCATTTTCCATGTGGGAGATATAGCACGAGGTATATTTGTTTTGAGGACAACTCAATGGACAGTGTAGGGAGAAAAGTTCCTGGCTCCTTGAATGCCCTTCCTGGAGACACTGCGATCAATGAGGGAGATATGTCAAGATGTGTGTTGCTTTTGAGGACGGCTCTCTGGAGAGTCTTAGCAAAGAGGTCACACGGATAATCAGAGCAATTCTCAGAGACACTGAGAACAACCATCCAATTCACTTTTGGCCCTTTGCGTGTTTTACGTATAACAAGACGTTTATGGATTTTGAGGAGAACTCCTCAAGGGTGTAGGCACAAAAGTTGGTGGCACACTGAATGCCGTTATTGGAGACACTGAGAAACAAGCCCTACATTTCCCTCCTGGCTCTTTCCATGTTGGAGGGAGAGCAAGAAGATTGTTGGTTGGTTTTGCGCCTAGCTCTATGGCGAGAGTAGGCAGAGACATAATTAGGTGACTTGAAGCAGTTCCTATCGAGTCCAAGAACAGTCCCCACCTTTCCCTGCTGGCAGTTTCCATGTGGACATATGTCTTGATATGTGCTTTGCTTTTGAGCACAACTCTCTCTCGAGAGAATGTTAGCAAAGAGGTAACGGGGAGAGTAGAAAGCAGTACTCAAAGACAGGGAGAACAAGATCTACATTTCCCACCTGGTGCTTCCCATGTAGGAGATATAGCAGGATGTATACTGGTTTTGAGGACAACTCAATGGACAGTGAAGGGAGAAAAGTTCCTGGCTCATTGAATGCCGTTTCTGGAGACCCTGCGATCAATGTGGGAGATATGTCAACACGTGTGTTGGTTTTGAGGACGGCTCTCTGGAGAGTCTTAGCAAAGAGGTCACACGGATAATCAGAGCAATTCTCAGAGACACTGAGACCAAGCTCCACAATTCGCTCTTGGCACTTTCCCTGTAGGAGATACCGCAAGACGTTTCTGTATATTGGGCACAGCGCTCTGCAGGCTGTTAGCAGAGACTTTCCCGGCACAGTGAAACCCTATGTCAGAGACACTGAGAAGAAGCCCCAACGTTCCTTCCAGTCATTTTCAGTGTGGGTGCCTTCTCCACGTGGTTCCTGGTTTCACTGCAGCTCTGAAGAGAATGTTAGCAAAGAGGTAATCGGGACAGTGAAAACAATACTCAAAGACAGGGAGAGCAAGCTCTCTCTTGGCACTTTGGATGCGGGACATACAGCGAGATGTTTGCTGCTTTTACATTTGGCTGTTGGGAGATTTACAGCACAAAGATATCTAGTTGATTTGAAGCAGTTCTGAGAAAGTCTAAACATAATCCCCACTTTTCCCTCCTGGCATTTTCCATGTGGGAGATATAGCACGAGGTATATTTGTTTTGAGGACAACTCAATGGACAGTGTAGGGAGAAAAGTTCCTGGCTCCTTGAATGCCCTTCCTGGAGACACTGCGATCAATGAGGGAGATATGTCAAGATATGTGTTGCTTTTGAGGACGGCTCTCTGGAGAGTCTTAGCAAAGAGGTCACACGGATAATCAGAGCAATTCTCAGAGACACTGAGAACAACCATACAATTCACTTTTGGCCCTTTGCGTGTTTTACGTATAACAAGACGTTTATGGATTTTGAGGAGAACTCCTCGAGGGTGTAGGCACAAAAGTTGGTGGCACACTGAATGCCGTTATTGGAGACACTGAGAAACAAGCCCTACAATTGCCTCCTGGCTCTTTCCATGTTGGAGGTAGAGCAAGAAGATTGTTGGTTGGTTTTGCGCCTAGCTCTATGGCGAGAGTAGGCAGAGACATAATTAGGTGACTTGAAGCAGTTCCTATCGAGTCCAAGAACAGTCCCCACCTTTCCCTGCTGGCAGTTTCCATGTGGACATATGTCTTGATATGTGCTTTGCTTTTGAGCACAACTCTCTCTCGAGAGAATGTTAGCAAAGAGGTAACGGGGAGAGTAGAAAGCAGTACTCAAAGACAGGGAGAACAAGATCTACATTTCCCACCTGGCACTTCCCATGTAGGAGATATAGCAGGATGTATACTGGTTTTGAGGACAACTCAATGGACAGTGAAGGGAGAAAAGTTCCTGGCTCATTGAATGCCGTTTCTGGAGACCCTGCGATCAATGTGGGAGATATGTCAACACGTGTGTTGGTTTTGAGGACGGCTCTCTGGAGAGTCTTAGCAAAGAGGTCACACGGATAATCAGAGCAATTCTCAGAGACACTGAGAACAAGATCGACAATTCGCTCTTGGCACTTTCCCTGTAGGAGATACCGCAAGACGTTTCTGTATATTGGGCACAGCGCTCTGCAGGCTGTTAGCAGAGACTTTCCCGGCACAGTGAAACCCTATGTCAGAGACACTGAGAAGAAGCCCCAACGTTCCTTCCAGTCATTTTCAGTGTGGGTGCCTTCTCCACGTGGTTCCTGGTTTCACTGCAGCTCTGAAGAGAATGTTAGCAAAGAGGTAATCGGGACAGTGAAAACAATACTCAAAGACAGGGAGAGCAAGCTCTCTCTTGGCACTTTGGATGTGGGACATACAGCGAGATGTTTGCTGCTTTTACATTTGGCTGTTGGGAGATTTACAGCACAAAGATATCTAGTTGATTTGACGCAGTTCTGAGAAAGTCTAAACATAATCCCCACTTTTCCCTCCTGGCATTTTCCATGTGGGAGATATAGCACGAGGTATATTTGTTTTAAGAAACTGTCCCCGGACAGTGTAGTAAGAAAAGTTCCTGGCTCATTGAATGCCGTTCCTGGAGACACTGCGATCAATGAGGGAGATATGTCAAGATGTGTGTTGCTTTTGAGGACGGCTCTCTGGAGAGTCTTAGCAAAGAGGTCACACGGATAATCAGAGCAATTCTCAGAGACACTGAGACCAAGCTCCACAATTCCTCCTGGCACTTTCCCTGTAGGAGATACCGCAAGACGTTTCTGTATATTGGGCACAGCGCTCTGCAGGGTGTTAGCAGAGACTTTCCCGGCACAGTGAAACCCTATGTCAGAGACACTGAGAAGAAGCCCCAATGTTCCTTCCAGTCATTTTCAGTGTGGGTGCCTTCTCCACGTGGTTCCTGGTTTCACTGCAGCTCTGAAGAGAATGTTAGCAAAGAGGTAATCGGGACAGTGAAAACAGTACTCAAAGACAGGGAGAGCAAGCTCTCGCTTGGCACTTTGGATGTGGGACATACAGCGAGCTGTTTGCTGCTTTTGCGTTTGGCTGTTGGGAGATTTACAGCACAAAGATATCTAGTTGATTTGAAGCAGTTCTGAGAAAGTCTAAACATAATCCCCACTTTTCCCTCCTGGCATTTTCCATGTGGGAGATATAGCACGAGGTATATTTGTTTGGAGGACAACTCAATGGACAGTGTAGGGAGAAAAGTTCCTGGCTCCTTGAATGCCCTTCCTGGAGACACTGCGATCAATGAGGGAGATATGTCAAGATGTGTGTTGCTTTTGAGGACGGCTCTCTGGAGAGTCTTAGCAAAGAGGTCACACGGATAATCAGAGCAATTCTCAGAGACACTGAGAACAACCATACAATTCACTTTTGGCCCTTTGCGTGTTTTACGTATAACAAGACGTTTATGGATTTTGAGGAGAACTCCTCGAGGGTGTAGGCACAAAAGTTGCTGGCACACTGAATGCCGTTATTGGAGACACTGAGAAACAAGCCCTACAGTTCCCTCCTGGCTCTTTCCATGTTGGAGGTAGAGCAAGAAGATTGTTGGTTGGTTTTGCGCCTAGCTCTATGGCGAGAGTAGGCAGAGACATAATTAGGTGACTTGAAGCAGTTCCTATCGAGTCCAAGAACAGTCCCCACCTTTCCCTGCTGGCAGTTTCCATGTGGACATACGTCTTGATATGTGCTTTGCTTTTGAGCACAACTCTCTCTCGAGAGAATGTTAGCAAAGAGGTAACGGGGAGAGTAGAAAGCAGTACTCAAAGACAGGGAGAACAAGATCTACATTTCCCACCTGGCACTTCCCATGTAGGAGATATAGCAGGATGTATACTGGTTTTGAGGACAACTCAATGGACAGTGAAGGGAGAAAAGTTCCTGGCTCATTGAATGCCGTTTCTGGAGACCCTGCGATCAATGTGGGAGATATGTCAACACGTGTGTTGCTTTTGAGGACGGCTCTCTGGAGAGTCTTAGCAAAGAGGTCACACGGATAATCAGAGCAATTCTCAGAGACACTGAGAACAAGATCGACAATTCGCTCTTGGCACTTTCCCTGTAGGAGATACCGCAAGACGTTTCTGTATATTGGGCACAGCGCTCTGCAGGCTGTTAGCAGAGACTTTCCCGGCACAGTGATACCCTATGTCAGAGACACTGAGAAGAAGCCCCAACGTTCCTTCCAGTCATTTTCAGTGTGGGTGTCTTCTCCACGTGGTTCCTGGTTTCACTGCAGCTCTGAAGAGAATGTTAGCAAAGAGGTAATCGGGACAGTGAAAACAATACTCAAAGACAGGGAGAGCAAGCTCTCTCTTGGCACTTTGGATGCGGGACATACAGCGAGATGTTTGCTGCTTTTACATTTGGCTGTTGGGAGATTTACAGCACAAAGATATCTAGTTGATTTGACGCAGTTCTGAGAAAGTCTAAACATAATCCCCACTTTTCCCTCCTGGCATTTTCCATGTGGGAGATATAGCACGAGGTATATTGGTTTTAAGAAACTGTCCCCGGACAGTGTAGGTAGAAAAGTTCCTGGCTCATTGAATGCCGTTCCTGGAGACACTGCGATCAATGAGGGAGATATGTCAAGATGTGTGTTGCTTTTGAGGACGGCTCTCTGGAGAGTCTTAGCAAAGAGGTCACACGGATAATCAGAGCAATTCTCAGAGACACTGAGACCAAGCTCCACAATTCCTCCTGGCACTTTCCCTGTAGGAGATACCGCAAGACGTTTCTGTATATTGGGCACAGCGCTCTGCAGGCTGTTAGCAGAGACTTTCCCGGCACAGTGAAACCCTATGTCAGAGACACTGAGAAGAAGCCCCAATGTTCCTTCCAGTCATTTTCAGTGTGGGTGCCTTCTCCACGTGGTTCCTGGTTTCACTGCAGCTCTGAAGAGAATGTTAGCAAAGAGGTAATCGGGACAGTGAAAACAGTACTCAAAGACAGGGAGAGCAAGCTCTCTCTTGGCACTTTGGATGTTGGACATACAGCGAGATGATTGCTGCTTTTGCGTTTGGCTGTTGGGAGATTTACAGCACAAAGATATCTAGTTGATTTGAAGCAGTTCTGAGAAAGTCTAAACATAATCCCCACTTTTGCCTCCTGGCATTTTCCATGTGGGAGATATAGCACGAGGTATATTTGTTTTAAGAAACTGTCCCCGGACAGTGTGGGTAGAAAAGTTCCTGGCTCATTGAATGCCGTTCCTCGAGACACTGCGATCAATGAGGGAGATATGTCAAGATGTGTGTTGCTTTTGAGGACGGCTCTCTGGAGAGTCTTAGCAAAGAGGTCACACGGATAATCAGAGCAATTCTCAGAGACACTGAGAACAACCATACAATTCACTTTTGGCCCTTTGCGTGTTTTACGTATAACAAGACGTTTATGGATTTTGAGGAGAACTCCTCGAGGGTGTAGGCACAAAAGTTGCTGGCACACTGAATGCCGTTATTGGAGACACTGAGAAACAAGCCCTACAATTCCCTCCTGGCTCTTTCCATGTTGGAGGTAGAGCAAGAAGATTGTTGGTTGGTTTTGCGCCTAGCTCTATGGCGAGAGTAGGCAGAGACATAATTAGGTGACTTGAAGCAGTTCCTATCGAGTCCAAGAACAGTCCCCACCTTTCCCTGCTGGCAGTTTCCATGTGGACATATGTCTTGATATGTGCTTTGCTTTTGAGCACAACTCTCTCTCGAGAGAATGTTAGCAAAGAGGTAACGGGGAGAGTAGAAAGCAGTACTCAAAGACAGGGAGAACAAGATCTACATTTCCCACCTGGCACTTCCCATGTAGGAGATATAGCAGGATGTATACTGGTTTTGAGGACAACTCAATGGACAGTGAAGGGAGAAAAGTTCCTGGCTCCTTGAATGCCGTTTCTGGAGACCCTGCGATCAATGTGGGAGATATGTCAACACGTGTGTTGGTTTTGAGGACGGCTCTCTGGAGAGTCTTAGCAAAGAGGTCACACGGATAATCAGAGCAATTCTCAGAGACACTGAGACCAAGCTCCACAATTCCTCCTGGCACTTTCCCTGTAGGAGATACCGCAAGACGTTTCTGTATATTGGGCACAGCGCTCTGCAGGCTGTTAGCAGAGACTTTCCCGGCACAGTGAAACCCTATGTCAGAGACACTGAGAAGAAGCCCCAACGTTCCTTCCAGTCATTTTCAGTGTGGGTGCCTTCTCCACGTGGTTCCTGGTTTCACTGCAGCTCTGAAGAGAATGTTAGCAAAGAGGTAATCGGGACAGTGAAAACAGTACTCAAAGACAGGGAGAGCAAGCTCTACATTACTCTCTTGGCACTTTGGATGCGGGACATACAGCGAGATGTTTGCTGCTTTTACATTTGGCTGTTGGGAGATTTACAGCACAAAGATATCTAGTTGATTTGAAGCAGTTCTGAGAAAGTCTAAACATAATCCCCACTTTTGCCTCCTGGCATTTTCCATGTGGGAGATATAGCAGGATGTATATTGGTATTAAGGAACTGTCCCGGACAGTGTGGGCAGAAAAGTTCCTGGCTCCTTGAATGCCGTTCCTGGAGACACTGCGATCAATGAGGGAGATATGTCAAGATGTGTGTTGCTTTTGAGGACGGCTCTCTGGAGAGTCTTAGCAAAGAGGTCACACGGATAATCAGCGCAAGTCTCAGAGACACTGAGAACAAACTCCACGATTCCTCCTGGCACGTTCCCTGTAGGAGATACCGCAAGACGTTTCTGTATATTGGGCACAGCGCTCTGCAGGGTGTTAGCAGAGACTTTCCCGGCACAGTGAAACCCTATGTCAGAGACACTGAGAAGAAGCCCCAACGTTCCTTCCAGTCATTTTCAGTGTGGGTGCCTTCTCCACGTGGTTCCTGGTTTCACTGCAGCTCTGAAGAGAATGTTAGCAAAGAGGTAATCGGGACAGTGAAAACAGTACTCAAAGACAGGGAGAGCAAGCTCTCTCTTGGCACTTTGGATGCGGGACATACAGCGAGATGTTTGCTGCTTTTACATTTGGCTGTTGGGAGATTTACAGCACAAAGATATCTAGTTGATTTGAAGCAGTTCTGAGAAAGTCTAAACATAATCGCCACTTTTCCCTCCTGGCATTTTCCATGTGGGAGATATAGCAGGATGTATATTGGTTTTAAGGAACTGTCCCCGGACAGTGTGGGCAGAAAAGTTCCTGGCTCCTTGAATGCCGTTCCTGGAGACACTGCGATCAATGAGGGAGATATGTCAAGATGTGTGTTGCTTTTGAGGACGGCTCTCTGGAGAGTCTTAGCAAAGAGGTCACACGGATAATCAGAGCAATTCTCAGAGACACTGAGAACAAGCTCCACAATTCCTCCTGGCACTTTCCCTGTAGGAGATACCGCAAGACGTTTCTGTATATTGGGCACAGCGCTCTGCAGGCTGTTAGCAGAGACTTTCCCGGCACAGTGAAACCCTATGTCAGAGACACTGAGAAGAGGCCCCAATGTTCCTTCCAGTCATTTTCAGTGTGGGTGCCTTCTCCACGTGGTTCCTGGTTTCACTGCAGCTCTGAAGAGAATGTTAGCAAAGAGGTAATCGGGACAGTGAAAACAGTACTCAAAGACAGGGAGAGCAAGCTCTCTCTTGGCACTTTGGATGCGGGACATACAGCGAGATGTTTGCTGCTTTTACATTTGGCTGTTGGGAGATTTACAGCACAAAGATATCTAGTTGATTTGAAGCAGTTCTGAGAAAGTCTAAACATAATCGCCACTTTTCCCTCCTGGCATTTTCCATGTGGGAGATATAGCAGGATGTATATTGGTTTTAAGGAACTGTCCCCGGACAGTGTGGGCAGAAAAGTTCCTGGCTCCTTGAATGCCGTTCCTGGAGACACTGCGATCAATGAGGGAGATATGTCAAGATGTGTGTTGCTTTTGAGGACGGCTCTCTGGAGAGTCTTAGCAAAGAGGTCACACGGATAATCAGAGCAATTCTCAGAGACACTGAGAACAAGCTCCACAATTCCTCCTGGCACTTTCCCTGTAGGAGATACCGCAAGACGTTTCTGTATATTGGGCACAGCGCTCTGCAGGCTGTTAGCAGAGACTTTCCCGGCACAGTGAAACCCTATGTCAGAGACACTGAGAAGAGGCCCCAATGTTCCTTCCAGTCATTTTCAGTGTGGGTGCCTTCTCCACGTGGTTCCTGGTTTCACTGCAGCTCTGAAGAGAATGTTAGCAAAGAGGTAATCGGGACAGTGAAAACAGTACTCAAAGACAGGGAGAGCAAGCTCTCTCTTGGCACTTTGGATGCGGGACATACAGCGAGATGATTGCTGCTTTTGCGTTTGGCTGTTGGGCGATTTACAGCACAAAGATATCTAGTTGATTTGAAGCAGTTCTGAGAAAGTCTAAACATAATCCCCACTTTTCCCTCCTGGCATTTTCCATGTGGGAGATATAGCACGAGGTATATTTGTTTTAAGAAACTGTCCCCGGACAGTGTGGGTAGAAAAGTTCCTGGCTCCTTGAATGCCGTTCCTGGAGACACTGCGATCAATGAGGGAGATATGTCAAGATGTGTGTTGCTTTTGAGGACGGCTCTCTGGAGAGTCTTAGCAAAGAGGTCACACGGATAATCAGCGCAAGTCTCAGAGACACTGAGAACAAACTCCACGATTCCTCCTGGCACGTTCCCTGTAGGAGATACCGCAAGACGTTTCTGTATATTGGGCACAGCGCTCTGCAGGCTGTTAGCAGAGACTTTCCCGGCACAGTGAAACCCTATGTCAGAGACACTGAGAAGAAGCCCCAACGTTCCTTCCAGTCATTTTCAGTGTGGGTGCCTTCTCCACGTGGTTCCTGGTTTCACTGCAGCTCTGAAGAGAATGTTAGCAAAGAGGTAATCGGGACAGTGAAAACAGTACTCAAAGACAGGGAGAGCAAGCTCTCTCTTGGCACTTTGGATGCGGGACATACAGCGAGATGTTTGCTGCTTTTACATTTGGCTGTTGGGAGATTTACAGCACAAAGATATCTAGTTGATTTGAAGCAGTTCTGAGAAAGTCTAAACATAATCGCCACTTTTCCCTCCTGGCATTTTCCATGTGGGAGATATAGCAGGATGTATATTGGTTTTAAGGAACTGTCCCCGGACAGTGTGGGCAGAAAAGTTCCTGGCTCCTTGAATGCCGTTCCTGGAGACACTGCGATCAATGAGGGAGATATGTCAAGATGTGTGTTGCTTTTGAGGACGGCTCTCTGGAGAGTCTTAGCAAAGAGGTCACACGGATAATCAGAGCAATTCTCAGAGACACTGAGAACAAGCTCCACAATTCCTCCTGGCACTTTCCCTGTAGGAGATACCGCAAGACGTTTCTGTATATTGGGCACAGCGCTCTGCAGGCTGTTAGCAGAGACTTTCCCGGCACAGTGAAACCCTATGTCAGAGACACTGAGAAGAGGCCCCAATGTTCCTTCCAGTCATTTTCAGTGTGGGTGCCTTCTCCACGTGGTTCCTGGTTTCACTGCAGCTCTGAAGAGAATGTTAGCAAAGAGGTAATCGGGACAGTGAAAACAGTACTCAAAGACAGGGAGAGCAAGCTCTCTCTTGGCACTTTGGATGCGGGACATACAGCGAGATGATTGCTGCTTTTGCGTTTGGCTGTTGGGCGATTTACAGCACAAAGATATCTAGTTGATTTGAAGCAGTTCTGAGAAAGTCTAAACATAATCCCCACTTTTCCCTCCTGGCATTTTCCATGTGGGAGATATAGCACGAGGTATATTTGTTTTAAGAAACTGTCCCCGGACAGTGTGGGTAGAAAAGTTCCTGGCTCATTGAATGCCGTTCCTGGAGACACTGCGATCAATGAGGGAGATATGTCAAGATGTGTGTTGCTTTTGAGGACGGCTCTCTGGAGAGTCTTAGCAAAGAGGTCCCACGGATAATCAGAGCAATTCTCAGAGACACTGAGAACAAGCTCCACAATTCCTCCTGGCACTTTCCCTGTAGGAGATACCGCAAGACGTTTCTGTATATTGGGCACAGCGCTCTGCAGGCTGTTAGCAGAGACTTTCCCGGCACAGTGAAACCCTATGTCAGAGACACTGAGAAGAAGCCCCAATGTTCCTTCCAGTCATTTTCAGTGTGGGTGCCTTCTCCACGTGGTTCCTGGTTTCACTGCAGCTCTGAAGAGAATGTTAGCAAAGAGGTAATCGGGACAGTGAAAACAGTACTCAAAGACAGGGAGAGCAAGATCTACATTACTCTCTTGGCACTTTCGATGCGGGACATACAGCGAGATGTTTGCTGCTTTTGCGTTTGGCTGTTGGGAGATTTACAGCACAAAGATATCTAGTTGATTTGAAGCAGTTCTGAGAAAGTCTAAACATAATCCCCACTTTTCCCTCCTGGCATTTTCCATGTGGGAGATATAGCACGAGGTATATTTGTTTTGAGGACAACTCAATGGACAGTGTAGGGAGAAAAGTTCCTGGCTCCTTGAATGCCGTTCCTGGAGACACTGCGATCAATGAGGGAGATATGTCAAGATGTGTGTTGCTTTTGAGGACGGCTCTCTGGAGAGTCTTAGCAAAGAGGTCACACGGATAATCAGAGCAATTCTCAGAGACACTGAGAACAAGATCGACAATTCGCTCTTGGCACTTTCCCTGTAGGAGATACCGCAAGACGTTTCTGTATATTGGGCACAGCGCTCTGCAGGCTGTTAGCAGAGACTTTCCCGGCACAGTGAAACCCTATGTCAGAGACACTGAGAAGAAGCCCCAACGTTCCTTCCAGTCATTTTCAGTGTGGGTGCCTTCTCCACGTGGTTCCTGGTTTCACTGCAGCTCTGAAGAGAATGTTAGCAAAGAGGTAATCGGGACAGTGAAAACAGTACTCAAAGACAGGGAGAGCAAGCTCTCTCTTGGCACTTTGGATGCGGGACATACAGCGAGATGTTTGCTGCTTTTACATTTGGCTGTTGGGAGATTTACAGCACAAAGATATCTAGTTGATTTGAAGCAGTTCTGAGAAAGTCTAAACATAATCCCCACTTTTCCCTCCTGGCATTTTCCATGTGGGAGATATAGCACGATGTATATTTGTTTTGAGGACAACTCAATGGACAGTGTAGGGAGAAAAGTTCCTGGCTCCTTGAATGCCGTTTCTGGAGACACTGCGATCAATGAGGGAGATATGTCAAGATGTGTGTTGCTTTTGAGGACGGCTCTCTGGAGAGTCTTAGCAAAGAGGTCACACGGATAATCAGAGCAATTCTCAGAGACACTGAGAACAACCATACAATTCACTTTTGGCCCTTTGCGTGTTTTACGTATAACAAGACGTTTATGGATTTTGAGGAGAACTCCTCGAGGGTGTAGGCACAAAAGTTGGTGGCACACTGAATGCCGTTATTGGAGACACTGAGAAACAAGCCCTACAATTCCCTCCTGGCTCTTTCCATGTTGGAGGTAGAGCAAGAAGATTGTTGGTTGGTTTTGCGCCTAGCTCTATGGCGAGAGTAGGCAGAGACATAATTAGGTGACTTGAAGCAGTTCCTATCGAGTCCAAGAACAGTCCCCACCTTTCCCTGCTGGCAGTTTCCATGTGGACATATGTCTTGATATGTGCTTTGCTTTTGAGCACAACTCTCTCTCGAGAGAATGTTAGCAAAGAGGTAACGGGGAGAGTAGAAAGCAGTACTCAAAGACAGGGAGAACAAGATCTACATTTCCCACCTGGCACTTCCCATGTAGGAGATATAGCAGGATGTATACTGGTTTTGAGGACAACTCAATGGACAGTGTAGGGAGAAAAGTTCCTGGCTCATTGAATGCCGTTTCTGGAGACCCTGCGATCAATGAGGGAGATATGTCAACACGTGTGTTGGTTTTGAGGACGGCTCTCTGGAGAGTCTTAGCAAAGAGGTCACACGGATAATCAGAGCAATTCTCAGAGACACTGAGAACAAGATCGACAATTCGCTCTTGGCACTTTCCCTGTAGGAGATACCGCAAGACGTTTCTGTATATTGGGCACAGCGCTCTGCAGGCTGTTAGCAGAGACTTTCCCGGCACAGTGAAACCCTATGTCAGAGACACTGAGAAGAAGCCCCAATGTTCCTTCCAGTCATTTTCAGTGTGGGTGCCTTCTCCACGTGGTTCCTGGTTTCACTGCAGCTCTGAAGAGAATGTTAGCAAAGAGGTAATCGGGACAGTGAAAACAGTACTCAAAGACAGGGAGAGCAAGCTCTACATTACTCTCTTGGCACTTTCCATGCGGGACATACAGCGAGATGTTTGCTGCTTTTACATTTGGCTGTTGGGAGATTTACAGCACAAAGATATCTAGTTGATTTGAAGCAGTTCTGAGAAAGTCTAAACATAATCCCCACTTTTCCCTCCTGGCATTTTCCATGTGGGAGATATAGCAGGATGTATATTGGTTTTAAGGAACTGTCCCCGGACAGTGTGGGCAGAAAAGTTCCTGGCTCCTTGAATGCCGTTCCTGGAGACACTGCGATCAATGAGGGAGATATGTCAAGATGTGTGTTGCTTTTGAGGACGGCTCTCTGGAGAGTCTTAGCAAAGAGGTCACACGGATAATCAGAGCAATTCTCAGAGACACTGAGACCAAGCTCCACAATTCCTCCTGGCACTTTCCCTGTAGGAGATACCGCAAGACGTTTCTGTATATTGGGCACAGCGCTCTGCAGGCTGTTAGCAGAGACTTTCCCGGCACAGTGAAACCCTATGTCAGAGACACTGAGAAGAAGCCCCAATGTTCCTTCCAGTCATTTTCAGTGTGGGTGCCTTCTCCACGTGGTTCCTGGTTTCACTGCAGCTCTGAAGAGAATGTTAGCAAAGAGGTAATCGGGACAGTGAAAACAGTACTCAAAGACAGGGAGAGCAAGCTCTACATTACTCTCTTGGCACTTTCCATGCGGGACATACAGCGAGATGTTTGCTGCTTTTGCGTTTGGCTGTTGGGAGATTTACAGCACAAAGATATCTAGTTGATTTGAAGCAGTTCTGAGAAAGTCTAAACATAATCCCCACTTTTCCCTCCTGGCATTTTCCATGTGGGAGATATAGCACGATGTATATTTGTTTTGAGGACAACTCAATGGACAGTGTAGGGAGAAAAGTTCCTGGCTCCTTGAATGCCGTTTCTGGAGACACTGCGATCAATGAGGGAGATATGTCAAGATGTGTGTTGCTTTTGAGGACGGCTCTCTGGAGAGTCTTAGCAAAGAGGTCACACGGATAATCAGAGCAATTCTCAGAGACACTGAGAACAACCATACAATTCACTTTTGGCCCTTTGCATGTTTTACGTATAACAAGACGTTTATGGATTTTGAGGAGAACTCCTCGAGGGTGTAGGCACAAAAGTTGCTGGCACACTGAATGCCGTTATTGGAGACACTGAGAAACAAGCCCTACAATTCCCTCCTGGCTCTTTCCATGTTGGAGGTAGAGCAAGAAGATTGTTGGTTGGTTTTGCGCCTAGCTCTATGGCGAGAGTAGGCAGAGACATAATTAGGTGACTTGAAGCAGTTCCTATCGAGTCCAAGAACAGTCCCCACCTTTCCCTGCTGGCAGTTTCCATGTGGACATATGTCTTGATATGTGCTTTGCTTTTGAGCACAACTCTCTCTCAAGAGAATGTTAGCAAAGAGGTAACGGGGAGAGTAGAAAGCAGTACTCAAAGACAGGGAGAACAAGATCTACATTTCCCACCTGGCACTTCCCATGTAGGAGATATAGCAGGATGTATACTGGTTTTGAGGACAACTCAATGGACAGTGTAGGGAGAAAAGTTCCTGGCTCATTGAATGCCGTTTCTGGAGACCCTGCGATCAATGAGGGAGATATGTCAACACGTGTGTTGGTTTTGAGGACGGCTCTCTGGAGAGTCTTAGCAAAGAGGTCCCACGGATAATCAGAGCAATTCTCAGAGACACTGAGAACAAGATCGACAATTCGCTCTTGGCACTTTCCCTGTAGGAGATACCGCAAGACGTTTCTGTATATTGGGCACAGCGCTCTGCAGGCTGTTAGCAGAGACTTTCCCGGCACAGTGAAACCCTATGTCAGAGACACTGAGAAGAAGCCCCAATGTTCCTTCCAGTCATTTTCAGTGTGGGTGCCTTCTCCACGTGGTTCCTGGTTTCACTGCAGCTCTGAAGAGAATGTTAGCAAAGAGGTAATCGGGACAGTGAAAACAGTACTCAAAGACAGGGAGAGCAAGCTCTACATTACTCTCTTGGCACTTTCCATGCGGGACATACAGCGAGATGTTTGCTGCTTTTACATTTGGCTGTTGGGAGATTTACAGCACAAAGATATCTAGTTGATTTGAAGCAGTTCTGAGAAAGTCTAAACATAATCCCCACTTTTCCCTCCTGGCATTTTCCATGTGGGAGATATAGCAGGATGTATATTGGTTTTAAGGAACTGTCCCCGGACAGTGTGGGCAGAAAAGTTCCTGGCTCCTTGAATGCCGTTCCTGGAGACACTGCGATCAATGAGGGAGATATGTCAAGATGTGTGTTGCTTTTGAGGACGGCTCTCTGGAGAGTCTTAGCAAAGAGGTCCCACGGATAATCAGAGCAATTCTCAGAGACACTGAGACCAAGCTCCACAATTCCTCCTGGCACTTTCCCTGTAGGAGATACCGCAAGACGTTTCTGTATATTGGGCACAGCGCTCTGCAGGCTGTTAGCAGAGACTTTCCCGGCACAGTGAAACCCTATGTCAGAGACACTGAGAAGAAGCCCCAATGTTCCTTCCAGTCATTTTCAGTGTGGGTGCCTTCTCCACGTGGTTCCTGGTTTCACTGCAGCTCTGAAGAGAATGTTAGCAAAGAGGTAATCGGGACAGTGAAAACAGTACTCAAAGACAGGGAGAGCAAGCTCTACATTACTCTCTTGGCACTTTCCATGCGGGACATACAGCGAGATGTTTGCTGCTTTTGCGTTTGGCTGTTGGGAGATTTACAGCACAAAGATATCTAGTTGATTTGAAGCAGTTCTGAGAAAGTCTAAACATAATCCCCACTTTTCCCTCCTGGCATTTTCCATGTGGGAGATATAGCACGATGTATATTTGTTTTGAGGACAACTCAATGGACAGTGTAGGGAGAAAAGTTCCTGGCTCCTTGAATGCCGTTTCTGGAGACACTGCGATCAATGAGGGAGATATGTCAAGATGTGTGTTGCTTTTGAGGACGGCTCTCTGGAGAGTCTTAGCAAAGAGGTCACACGGATAATCAGAGCAATTCTCAGAGACACTGAGAACAAGCATACAATTCACTTTTGGCCCTTTGCGTGTTTTACGTATAACAAGACGTTTATGGATTTTGAGGAGAACTCCTCGAGGGTGTTGGCACAAAAGTTGGTGGCACACTGAATGCCGTTATTGGAGACACTGAGAAACAAGCCCTACAATTCCCTCCTGGCTCTTTCCATGTTGGAGGGAGAGCAAGAAGATTGTTGGTTGGTTTTGCGCCTAGCTCTATGGCGAGAGTAGGCAGAGACATAATTAGGTGACTTGAAGCAGTTCCTATCGAGTCCAAGAACAGTCCCCACCTTTCCCTGCTGGCAGTTTCCATGTGGACATACGTCTTGATATGTGCTTTGCTTTTGAGCACAACTCTCTCTCGAGAGAATGTTAGCAAAGAGGTAACGGGGAGAGTAGAAAGCAGTACTCAAAGACAGGGAGAACAAGATCTACATTTCCCACCTGGCGCTTCCCATGTAGGAGATATAGCAGGATGTATACTGGTTTTGAGGACAACTCAATGGACAGTGAAGGGAGAAAAGTTCCTGGCTCCTTGAATGCCGTTTCTGGAGACCCTGCGATCAATGTGGGAGATATCTCACGATGTGTGTTGCTTTTGAGGACGGCTCTCTGGAGAGTCTTAGCAAAGAGGTCACACGGATAATCAGAGCAATTCTCAGAGACACTGAGAACAAGATCGACAATTCGCTCTTGGCACTTTCCCTGTAGGAGATACCGCAAGACGTTTCTGTATATTGGGCACAGCGCTCTGCAGGCTGTTAGCAGAGACTTTCCCGGCACAGTGAAACCCTATGTCAGAGACACTGAGAAGAAGCCCCAACGTTCCTTCCAGTCATTTTCAGTGTGGGTGCCTTCTCCACGTGGTTCCTGGTTTCACTGCAGCTCTGAAGAGAATGTTAGCAAAGAGGTAATCGGGACAGTGAAAACAGTACTCAAAGACAGGGAGAGCAAGCTCTACATTACTCTCTTGGCACTTTCCATGCGGGACATACAGCGAGATGTTTGCTGCTTTTGCGTTTGGCTGTTGGGAGATTTACAGCACAAAGATATCGAGTTGATTTGAAGCAGTTCTGAGAAAGTCTAAACATAATCCCCACTTTTCCCTCCTGGCATTTTCCATGTGGGAGATATAGCACGAGGTATATTTGTTTTGAGGACAACTCAAGGGACAGTGTAGGGAGAAAAGTTCCTGGCTCATTGAATGCCGTTTCTGGAGACACTGCGATCAATGAGGGAGATATGTCAAGATGTGTGTTGCTTTTGAGGACGGCTCTCTGGAGAGTCTTAGCAAAGAGGTCACACGGATAATCAGAGCAATTCTCAGAGACACTGAGAACAACCATACAATTCACTTTTGGCCCTTTGCGTGTTTTACGTATAACAAGACGTTTATGGATTTTGAGGAGAACTCCTCGAGGGTGTAGGCACAAAAGTTGCTGGCCCACTGAATGCCGTTATTGGAGACACTGAGAAACAAGCCCTACAATTCCCTCCTGGCTCTTTCCATGTTGGAGGTAGAGCAAGAAGATTGTTGGTTGGTTTTGCGCCTAGCTCTATGGCGAGAGTAGGCAGAGACATAATTAGGTGACTTGAAGCAGTTCCTATCGAGTCCAAGAACAGTCCCCACCTTTCCCTGCTGGCAGTTTCCATGTGGACATATGTCTTGATATGTGCTTTGCTTTTGAGCACAACTCTCTCTCGAGAGAATGTTAGCAAAGAGGTAACGGGGAGAGTAGAAAGCAGTACTCAAAGACAGGGAGAACAAGATCTACATTTCCCACCTGGCACTTCCCATGTAGGAGATATAGCAGGATGTATACTGGTTTTGAGGACAACTCAATGGACAGTGAAGGGAGAAAAGTTCCTGGCTCATTGAATGCCGTTTCTGGAGACCCTGCGATCAATGTGGGAGATATGTCAACACGTGTGTTGGTTTTGAGGACGTCTCTCTGGAGAGTCTTAGCAAAGAGGTCACACGGATAATCAGAGCAATTCTCAGAGACACTGAGACCAAGCTCCACAATTCCTCCTGGCACTTTCCCTGTAGGAGATACCGCAAGACGTTTCTGTATATTGGGCACAGCGCTCTGCAGGGTGTTAGCAGAGACTTTCCCGGCACAGTGAAACCCTATGTCAGAGACACTGAGAAGAAGCCCCAACGTTCCTTCCAGTCATTTTCAGTGTGGGTGCCTTCTCCACGTGGTTCCTGGTTTCACTGCAGCTCTGAAGAGAATGTTAGCAAAGAGGTAATCGGGACAGTGAAAACAGTACTCAAAGACAGGGAGAGCAAGCTCTACATTACTCTCTTGGCACTTTGGATGCGGGACATACAGCGAGATGTTTGCTGCTTTTGCGTTTGGCTGTTGGGAGATTTACAGCACAAAGATATCTAGTTGATTTGAAGCAGTTCTGAGAAAGTCTAAACATAATCCCCACTTTTCCCTCCTGGCATTTTCCATGTGGGAGATATAGCACGATATATATTTGTTTTGAGGACAACTCAATGGACAGTGTAGGGAGAAAAGTTCCTGGCTCCTTGAATGCCGTTTCTGGAGACACTGCGATCAATGAGGGAGATATGTCAAGATGTGTGTTGCTTTTGAGGACGGCTCTCTGGAGAGTCTTAGCAAAGAGGTCACACGATTTATCAGAAAATTCTCAGAGACACTGAGAACAACCATACAATTCACTTTTGGCCCTTTGCGTGTTTTACGTATAACAAGACGTTTATGGATTTTGAGGAGAACTCCTCGAGGGTGTTGGCACAAAAGTTGGTGGCACACTGAATGCCGTTATTGGAGACACTGAGAAACAAGCCCTACAATTCCCTCCTGGCTCTTTCCATGTTGGAGGGAGAGCAAGAAGATTGTTGGTTGGTTTTGCACCTAGCTCTATGGCGAGAGTAGGCAGAGACATAATTAGGTGACTTGAAGCAGTTCCTATCGAGTCCAAGAACAGTCCCCACCTTTCCCTGCTGGCAATTTCCATGTGGACATATGTCTTGATATGTGCTTTGCTTTTGAGCACAACTCTCTCTCGAGAGAATGTTAGCAAAGAGGTAACGGGGAGAGTAGAAAGCAGTACTCAAAGACAGGGAGAACAAGATCTACATTTCCCACCTGGCACTTCCCATGTAGGAGATATAGCAGGATGTATACTGGTTTTGAGGACAACTCAATGGACAATGTAGGGAGAAAAGTTCCTGGCTCATTGAATGCCGTTTCTGGAGACCCTGCGATCAATGTGGGAGATATGTCAACACGTGTGTTGGTTTTGAGGACGTCTCTCTGGAGAGTCTTAGCAAAGAGGTCACACGGATAATCAGAGCAATTCTCAGAGACACTGAGACCAAGCTCCACAATTCCTCCTGGCACTTTCCCTGTAGGAGATACCGCAAGACGTTTCTGTATATTGGGCACAGCGCTCTGCAGGCTGTTAGCAGAGACTTTCCCGGGACAGTGAAACCCTATGTCAGAGACACTGAGAAGAAGCCCCAACGTTCCTTCCAGTCATTTTCAGTGTGGGTGCCTTCTCCACGTGGTTCCTGGTTTCACTGCAGCTCTGAAGAGAATGTTAGCAAAGAGGTAATCGGGACAGTGAAAACAGTACTCAAAGACAGGGAGAGCAAGCTCTACATTACTCTCTTGGCACTTTCCATGCGGGACATACAGCGAGATGTTTGCTGCTTTTACATTTGGCTGTTGGGAGATTTACAGCACAAAGATATCTAGTTGATTTGAAGCAGTTCTGAGAAAGTCTAAACATAATCCCCACTTTTCCCTCCTGGCATTTTCCATGTGGGAGATATAGCACGAGGTATATTTGTTTTGAGGACAACTCAATGGACAGTGTGGGCAGAAAAGTTCCTGGCTCCTTGAATGCCGTTTCTGGAGACACTGCGATCAATGAGGGAGATATGTCAAGATGTGTGTTGCTTTTGAGGACGGCTCTCTGGAGAGTCTTAGCAAAGAGGTCACACGGATAATCAGAGCAATTCTCAGAGACACTGAGAACAACCATACAATTCACTTTTGGCCCTTTGCGTGTTTTACGTATAACAAGACGTTTATGGATTTTGAGGAGAACTCCTCGAGGGTGTAGGCACAAAAGTTGGTGGCACACTGAATGCCGTTATTGGAGACACTGAGAAACAAGCCCTACAATTCCCTCCTGGCTCTTTCCATGTTGGAGGTAGAGCAAGAAGATTGTTGGTTGGTTTTGCGCCTAGCTCTATGGCGAGAGTAGGCAGAGACATAATTAGGTGACTTGAAGCAGTTCCTATCGAGTCCAAGAACAGTCCCCACCTTTCCCTGCTGGCAGTTTCCATGTGGACATATGTCTTGATATGTGCTTTGCTTTTGAGCACAACTCTCTCTCGAGAGAATGTTAGCAAAGAGGTAACGGGGAGAGTAGAAAGCAGTACTCAAAGACAGGGAGAACAAGATCTACATTTCCCACCTGGCACTTCCCATGTAGGAGATATAGCAGGATGTATACTGGTTTTGAGGACAACTCAATGGACAGTGAAGGGAGAAAAGTTCCTGGCTCATTGAATGCCGTTTCTGGAGACCCTGCGATCAATGTGGGAGATATCTCACGATGTGTGTTGCTTTTGAGGACGGCTCTCTGGAGAGTCTTAGCAAAGAGGTCACACGGATAATCAGAGCAATTCTCAGAGACACTGAGAACAAGATCGACAATTCGCTCTTGGCACTTTCCCTGTAGGAGATACCGCAAGACGTTTCTGTATATTGGGCACAGCGCTCTGCAGGCTGTTAGCAGAGACTTTCCCGGCACAGTGAAACCCTATGTCAGAGACACTGAGAAGAAGCCCCAACGTTCCTTCCAGTCATTTTCAGTGTGGGTGCCTTCTCCACGTGGTTCCTGGTTTCACTGCAGCTCTGAAGAGAATGTTAGCAAAGAGGTAATCGGGACAGTGAAAACAGTACTCAAAGACAGGGAGAGCAAGCTCTCTCTTGGCACTTTGGATGCGGGACATACAGCGAGATGTTTGCTGCTTTTACATTTGGCTGTTGGGAGATTTACAGCACAAAGATATCTAGTTGATTTGAAGCAGTTCTGAGAAAGTCTAAAAATAATCCCCACTTTTGCCTCCTGGCACTTTCCATGTGGGAGATATAGCAGGATGTATATTGGTTTTAAGGAACTGTCCCCGGACAGTGTGGGCAGAAAAGTTCCTGGCTCATTGAATGCCGTTCCTGGAGACACTGCGATCAATGAGGGAGATATGTCAAGATGCGTGTTGCTTTTGAGGACGTCTCTCTGGAGAGTCTTAGCAAAGAGGTCACACGGATAATCAGAGCAATTCTCAGAGACACTGAGACCAAGCTCCACAATTCCTCCTGGCACTTTCCCTGTAGGAGATACCGCAAGACGTTTCTGTATATTGCGCACAGCGCTCTGCAGGGTGTTAGCAGAGACTTTCCCGGCACAGTGAAACCCTATGTCAGAGACACTGAGAAGAAGCCCCAACGTTCCTTCCAGTCATTTTCAGTGTGGGTGCCTTCTCCACGTGGTTCCTGGTTTCACTGCAGCTCTGAAGAGAATGTTAGCAAAGAGGTAATCGGGACAGTGAAAACAGTACTCAAAGACAGGGAGAGCAAGCTCTACATTACTCTCTTGGCACTTTGGATGCGGGACATACAGCGAGCTGTTTGCTGCTTTTGCGTTTGGCTGTTGGGAGATTTACAGCACAAAGATATCTAGTTGATTTGAAGCAGTTCTGAGAAAGTCTAAACATAATCCCCACTTTTCCCTCCTGGCATTTTCCATGTGGGAGATATAGCACGATGTATATTTGTTTTGAGGACAACTCAATGGACAGTGTAGGGAGAAAAGTTCCTGGCTCCTTGAATGCCGTTCCTGGAGACACTGCGATCAATGAGGGAGATATGTCAACACGTGTGTTGCTTTTGAGGACGGCTCTCTGGAGAGTCTTAGCAAAGAGGTCACACGGATAATCAGAGCAATTCTCAGAGACACTGAGAACAAGCATACAATTCACTTTTGGCCCTTTGCGTGTTTTACGTATAACAAGACGTTTATGGATTTTGAGGAGAACTCCTCGAGGGTGTTGGCACAAAAGTTGGTGGCACACTGAATGCCGTTATTGGAGACACTGAGAAACAAGCCCTACAATTCCCTCCTGGCTCTTTCCATGTTGGAGGGAGAGCAAGAAGATTGTTGGTTGGTTTTGCGCCTAGCTCTATGGCGAGAGTAGGCAGAGACATAATTAGGTGACTTGAAGCAGTTCCTATCGAGTCCAAGAACAGTCCCCACCTTTCCCTGCTGGCAGTTTCCATGTGGACATATGTCTTGATATGTGCTTTGCTTTTGAGCACAACTCTCTCTCGAGAGAATGTTAGCAAAGAGGTAACGGGGAGAGTAGAAAGCAGTACTCAAAGACAGGGAGAACAAGATCTACATTTCCCACCTGGCACTTCCCATGTAGGAGATATAGCAGGATGTATACTGGTTTTGAGGACAACTCAATGGACAGTGAAGGGAGAAAAGTTCCTGGCTCATTGAATGCCGTTTCTGGAGACCCTGCGATCAATGTGGGAGATATCTCACGATGTGTGTTGCTTTTGAGGACGGCTCTCTGGAGAGTCTTAGCAAAGAGGTCACACGGATAATCAGAGCAATTCTCAGAGACACTGAGAACAAGATCGACAATTCGCTCTTGGCACTTTCCCTGTAGGAGATACCGCAAGACGTTTCTGTATATTGGGCACAGCGCTCTGCAGGCTGTTAGCAGAGACTTTCCCGGCACAGTGAAACCCTATGTCAGAGACACTGAGAAGAAGCCCCAACGTTCCTTCCAGTCATTTTCAGTGTGGGTGCCTTCTCCACGTGGTTCCTGGTTTCACTGCAGCTCTGAAGAGAATGTTAGCAAAGAGGTAATCGGGACAGTGAAAACAGTACTCAAAGACAGGGAGAGCAAGCTCTCTCTTGGCACTTTGGATGCGGGACATACAGCGAGATGTTTGCTGCTTTTACATTTGGCTGTTGGGAGATTTACAGCACAAAGATATCTAGTTGATTTGAAGCAGTTCTGAGAAAGTCTAAAAATAATCCCCACTTTTGCCTCCTGGCACTTTCCATGTGGGAGATATAGCAGGATGTATATTGGTTTTAAGGAACTGTCCCCGGACAGTGTGGGCAGAAAAGTTCCTGGCTCATTGAATGCCGTTCCTGGAGACACTGCGATCAATGAGGGAGATATGTCAAGATGCGTGTTGCTTTTGAGGACGTCTCTCTGGAGAGTCTTAGCAAAGAGGTCACACGGATAATCAGAGCAATTCTCAGAGACACTGAGACCAAGCTCCACAATTCCTCCTGGCACTTTCCCTGTAGGAGATACCGCAAGACGTTTCTGTATATTGCGCACAGCGCTCTGCAGGGTGTTAGCAGAGACTTTCCCGGCACAGTGAAACCCTATGTCAGAGACACTGAGAAGAAGCCCCAACGTTCCTTCCAGTCATTTTCAGTGTGGGTGCCTTCTCCACGTGGTTCCTGGTTTCACTGCAGCTCTGAAGAGAATGTTAGCAAAGAGGTAATCGGGACAGTGAAAACAGTACTCAAAGACAGGGAGAGCAAGCTCTACATTACTCTCTTGGCACTTTGGATGCGGGACATACAGCGAGATGTTTGCTGCTTTTGCGTTTGGCTGTTGGGAGATTTACAGCACAAAGATATCTAGTTGATTTGAAGCAGTTCTGAGAAAGTCTAAACATAATCCCCACTTTTCCCTCCTGGCATTTTCCATGTGGGAGATATAGCACGATGTATATTTGTTTTGAGGACAACTCAATGGACAGTGTAGGGAGAAAAGTTCCTGGCTCCTTGAATGCCGTTCCTGGAGACACTGCGATCAATGAGGGAGATATGTCAACACGTGTGTTGCTTTTGAGGACGGCTCTCTGGAGAGTCTTAGCAAAGAGGTCACACGGATAATCAGAGCAATTCTCAGAGACACTGAGAACAACCATACAATTCACTTTTGGCCCTTTGCGTGTTTTACGTATAACAAGACGTTTATGGATTTTGAGGAGAACTCCTCGAGGGTGTTGGCACAAAAGTTGGTGGCACACTGAATGCCGTTATTGGAGACACTGAGAAACAAGCCCTACAATTCCCTCCTGGCTCTTTCCATGTTGGAGGGAGAGCAAGAAGATTGTTGGTTGGTTTTGCGCCTAGCTCTATGGCGAGAGTAGGCAGAGACATAATTAGGTGACTTGAAGCAGTTCCTATCGAGTCCAAGAACAGTCCCCACCTTTCCCTGCTGGCAGTTTCCATGTGGACATATGTCTTGATATGTGCTTTGCTTTTGAGCACAACTCTCTCTCGAGAGAATGTTAGCAAAGAGGTAACGGGGAGAGTAGAAAGCAGTACTCAAAGACAGGGAGAACAAGATCTACATTTCCCACCTGGCGCTTCCCATGTAGGAGATATAGCAGGATGTATACTGGTTTTGAGGACAACTCAATGGACAATGTAGGGAGAAAAGTTCCTGGCTCATTGAATGCCGTTTCTGGAGACCCTGCGATCAATGTGGGAGATATGTCAACACGTGTGTTGGTTTTGAGGACGGCTCTCTGGAGAGTCTTAGCAAAGAGGTCACACGGATAATCAGAGCAATTCTCAGAGACACTGAGACCAAGCTCCACAATTCGCTCTTGGCACTTTCCCTGTAGGAGATACCGCAAGACGTTTCTGTATATTGGGCACAGCGCTCTGCAGGCTGTTAGCAGAGACTTTCCCGGCACAGTGAAACCCTATGTCAGAGACACTGAGAAGAAGCCCCAACGTTCCTTCCAGTCATTTTCAGTGTGGGTGCCTTCTCCACGTGGTTCCTGGTTTCACTGCAACTCTGAAGAGAATGTTAGCAAAGAGGTAATCGGGACAGTGAAAACAGTACTCAAAGACAGGGAGAGCAAGCTCTCTCTTGGCACTTTGGATGCGGGACATACAGCGAGATGTTTGCTGCTTTTGCGTTTGGCTGTTGGGAGATTTACAGCACAAAGATATCTAGTTGATTTGAAGCAGTTCTGAGAAAGTCTAAACATAATCCCCACTTTTCCCTCCTGGCATTTTCCATGTGGGAGATATAGCACGATGTATATTTGTTTTGAGGACAACTCAATGGACAGTGTAGGGAGAAAAGTTCCTGGCTCATTGAATGCCGTTCCTGGAGACACTGCGATCAATGAGGGAGATATGTCAACACGTGTGTTGGTTTTGAGGACGGCTCTCTGGAGAGTCTTAGCAAAGAGGTCACACGGATAATCAGAGCAATTCTCAGAGACACTGAGACCAAGCTCCACAATTCGCTCTTGGCACTTTCCCTGTAGGAGATACCGCAAGACGTTTCTGTATATTGGGCACAGCGCTCTGCAGGCTGTTAGCAGAGACTTTCCCGGCACAGTGAAACCCTATGTCAGAGACACTGAGAAGAAGCCCCAACGTTCCTTCCAGTCATTTTCAGTGTGGGTGCCTTCTCCACGTGGTTCCTGGTTTCACTGCAGCTCTGAAGAGAATGTTAGCAAAGAGGTAATCGGGACAGTGAAAACAGTACTCAAAGACAGGGAGAGCAAGCTCTACATTACTCTCTTGGCACTTTGGATGCGGGACATACAGCGAGATGTTTGCTGCTTTTACATTTGGCTGTTGGGAGATTTACAGCACAAAGATATCTAGTTGATTTGAAGCAGTTCTGAGAAAGTCTAAACATAATCCCCACTTTTCCCTCCTGGCATTTTCCATGTGGGAGATATAGCACGATGTATATTTGTTTTGAGGACAACTCAATGGACAGTGTAGGGAGAAAAGTTCCTGGCTCCTTGAATGCCGTTCCTGGAGACACTGCGATCAATGAGGGAGATATGTCAAGATGTGTGTTGCTTTTGAGGACGGCTCTCTGGAGAGTCTTAGCAAAGAGGTCACACGGATAATCAGAGCAATTCTCAGAGACACTGAGAACAACCATACAATTCACTTTTGGCCCTTTGCGTGTTTTACGTATAACAAGACGTTTATGGATTTTGAGGAGAACTCCTCGAGGGTGTAGGCACAAAAGTTGGTGGCACACTGAATGCCGTTATTGGAGACACTGAGAAACAAGCCCTACAATTCCCTCCTGGCTCTTTCCATGTTGGAGGTAGAGCAAGAAGATTGTTGGTTGGTTTTGCGCCTAGCTCTATGGCGAGAGTAGGCAGAGACATAATTAGGTGACTTGAAGCAGTTCCTATCGAGTCCAAGAACAGTCCCCACCTTTCCCTGCTGGCAGTTTCCATGTGGACATATGTCTTGATATGTGCTTTGCTTTTGAGCACAACTCTCTCTCGAGAGAATGTTAGCAAAGAGGTAACGGGGAGAGTAGAAAGCAGTACTCAAAGACAGGGAGAACAAGATCTACATTTCCCACCTGGCACTTCCCATGTAGGAGATATAGCAGGATGTATACTGGTTTTGAGGACAACTCAATGGACAGTGAAGGGAGAAACTTCCTGGCTCATTGAATGCCGTTTCTGGAGACCCTGCGATCAATGTGGAAGATATGTCAACACGTGTGTTGGTTTTGAGGACGTCTCTCTGGAGAGTCTTAGCAAAGAGGTCACACGGATAATCAGAGCAATTCTCAGAGACACTGAGACCAAGCTCCACAATTCGCTCTTGGCACTTTCCCTGTAGGAGATACCGCAAGACGTTTCTGTATATTGGGCACAGCGCTCTGCAGGCTGTTAGCAGAGACTTTCCCGGCACAGTGAAACCCTATGTCAGAGACACTGAGAAGAAGCCCCAACGTTCCTTCCAGTCATTTTCAGTGTGGGTGCCTTCTCCACGTGGTTCCTGGTTTCACTGCAGCTCTGAAGAGAATGTTAGCAAAGAGGTAATCGGGACAGTGAAAACAGTACTCAAAGACAGGGAGAGCAAGCTCTCTCTTGGCACTTTGGATGCGGGACATACAGCGAGATGTTTGCTGCTTTTGCGTTTGGCTGTTGGGAGATTTACAGCACAAAGATATCTAGTTGATTTGAAGCAGTTCTGAGAAAGTCTAAACATAATCCCCACTTTTCCCTCCTGGCATTTTCCATGTGGGAGATATAGCACGATGTATATTTGTTTTGAGGACAATTCAATGGACAGTGTAGGGAGAAAAGTTCCTGGCTCATTGAATGCCGTTCCTGGAGACACTGCGATCAATGAGGGAGATATGTCAACACGTGTGTTGGTTTTGAGGACGGCTCTCTGGAGAGTCTTAGCAAAGAGGTCACACGGATAATCAGAGCAATTCTCAGAGACACTGAGACCAAGCTCCACAATTCGCTCTTGGCACTTTCCCTGTAGGAGATACCGCAAGACGTTTCTGTATATTGGGCACAGCGCTCTGCAGGCTGTTAGCAGAGACTTTCCCGGCACAGTGAAACCCTATGTCAGAGACACTGAGAAGAAGCCCCAACGTTCCTTCCAGTCATTTTCAGTGTGGGTGCCTTCTCCACGTGGTTCCTGGTTTCACTGCAGCTCTGAAGAGAATGTTAGCAAAGAGGTAATCGGGACAGTGAAAACAGTACTCAAAGACAGGGAGAGCAAGCTCTACATTACTCTCTTGGCACTTTCGATGCGGGACATACAGCGAGATGTTTGCTGCTTTTGCGTTTGGCTGTTGGGAGATTTACAGCACAAAGATATCTAGTTGATTTGAAGCAGTTCTGAGAAAGTCTAAACATAATCCCCACTTTTCCCTCCTGGCATTTTCCATGTGGGAGATATAGCACGATGTATATTTGTTTTGAGGACAACTCAATGGACAGTGTAGGGAGAAAAGTTCCTGGCTCCTTGAATGCCGTTCCTGGAGACACTGCGATCAATGAGGGAGATATGTCAAGATGTGTGTTGCTTTTGAGGACGGCTCTCTGGAGAGTCTTAGCAAAGAGGTCACACGGATAATCAGAGCAATTCTCAGAGACACTGAGACCAAGCTCCACAATTCCTCCTGGCACTTTCCCTGTAGGAGATCCCGCAAGACGTTTCTGTATATTGGGCACAGCGCTCTGCAGGCTGTTAGCAGAGACTTTCCCGGCACAGTGAAACCCTATGTCAGAGACACTGAGAAGAAGCCCCAACGTTCCTTCCAGTCATTTTCAGTGTGGGTGCCTTCTCCACGTGGTTCCTGGTTTCACTGCAGCTCTGAAGAGAATGTTAGCAAAGAGGTAATCGGGACAGTGAAAACAGTACTCAAAGACAGGGAGAGCAAGCTCTACATTACTCTCTTGGCACTTTGGATGCGGGACATACAGCGAGATGTTTGCTGCTTTTACATTTGGCTGTTGGGAGATTTACAGCACAAAGATATCTAGTTGATTTGACGCAGTTCTGAGAAAGTCTAAACATAATCCCCACTTTTCCCTCCTGGCATTTTCCATGTGGGAGATATAGCACGAGGTATATTTGTTTTAAGAAACTGTCCCCGGACAGTGTGGGTAGAAAAGTTCCTGGCTCATTGAATGCCGTTCCTGGAGACACTGCGATCAATGAGGGAGATATGTCAAGATGTGTGTTGCTTTTGAGGACGGCTCTCTGGAGAGTCTTAGCAAAGAGGTCACACGGATAATCAGAGCAATTCTCAGAGACACTGAGAACAACCATACAATTCACTTTTGGCCCTTTGCGTGTTTTACGTATAACAAGACGTTTATGGATTTTGAGGAGAACTCCTCGAGGGTGTAGGCACAAAAGTTGGTGGCACACTGAATGCCGTTATTGGAGACACTGAGAAACAAGCCCTACAATTCCCTCCTGGCTCTTTCCATGTTGGAGGTAGAGCAAGAAGATTGTTGGTTGGTTTTGCGCCTAGCTCTATGGCGAGAGTAGGCAGAGACATAATTAGGTGACTTGAAGCAGTTCCTATCGAGTCCAAGAACAGTCCCCACCTTTCCCTGCTGGCAGTTTCCATGTGGACATATGTCTTGAGATGTGCTTTGCTTTTGAGCACAACTCTCTCTCGAGAGAATGTTAGCAAAGAGGTAACGGGGAGAGTAGAAAGCAGTACTCAAAGACAGGGAGAACAAGATCTACATTTCCCACCTGGCGCTTCCCATGTAGGAGATATAGCAGGATGTATACTGGTTTTGAGGACAACTCAATGGACAGTGAAGGGAGAAAAGTTCCTGGCTCATTGAATGCCGTTTCTGGAGACCCTGCGATCAATGTGGGAGATATGTCAACACGTGTGTTGGTTTTGAGGACGGCTCTCTGGAGAGTCTTAGCAAAGAGGTCACACGGATAATCAGAGCAATTCTCAGAGACACTGAGAACAAGATCGACAATTCGCTCTTGGCACTTTCCCTGTAGGAGATACCGCAAGACGTTTCTGTATATTGGGCACAGCGCTCTGCAGGCTGTTAGCAGAGACTTTCCCGGCACAGTGAAACCCTATGTCAGAGACACTGAGAAGAAGCCCCAACGTTCCTTCCAGTCATTTTCAGTGTGGGTGCCTTCTCCACGTGGTTCCTGGTTTCACTGCAGCTCTGAAGAGAATGTTAGCAAAGAGGTAATCGGGACAGTGAAAACAATACTCAAAGACAGGGAGAGCAAGCTCTCTCTTGGCACTTTGGATGCGGGACATACAGCGAGATGTTTGCTGCTTTTACATTTGGCTGTTGGGAGATTTACAGCACAAAGATATCTAGTTGATTTGACGCAGTTCTGAGAAAGTCTAAACATAATCCCCACTTTTCCCTCCTGGCATTTTCCATGTGGGAGATATAGCACGAGGTATATTGGTTTTAAGAAACTGTCCCCGGACAGTGTAGGTAGAAAAGTTCCTGGCTCATTGAATGCCGTTCCTGGAGACACTGCGATCAATGAGGGAGATATGTCAAGATGTGTGTTGCTTTTGAGGACGGCTCTCTGGAGAGTCTTAGCAAAGAGGTCACGCGGATAATCAGAGCAATTCTCAGAGACACTGAGACCAAGCTCCACAATTCCTCCTGGCACTTTCCCTGTAGGAGATACCGCAAGACGTTTCTGTATATTGGGCACAGCGCTCTGCAGGGTGTTAGCAGAGACTTTCCCGGCACAGTGAAACCCTATGTCAGAGACACTGAGAAGAAGCCCCAATGTTCCTTCCAGTCATTTTCAGTGTGGGTGCCTTCTCCACGTGGTTCCTGGTTTCACTGCAGCTCTGAAGAGAATGTTAGCAAAGAGGTAATCGGGACAGTGAAAACAGTACTCAAAGACAGGGAGAGCAAACTCTCTCTTGGCATTTTGGATGTGGGACATACAGCGAGATGCTTGCTGCTTTTACATTTGGCTGTTGGGAGATTTACAGCACAAAGATATCTAGTTGATTTGAAGCAGTTCTGAGAAAGTCTAAACATAATCCCCACTTTTCCCTCCTGGCATTTTCCATGTGGGAGATATAGCACGAGGTATATTTGTTTTGAGGACAACTCAATGGACAGTGTAGGGAGAAAAGTTCCTGGCTCCTTGAATGCCGTTCCTGGAGACACTGCGATCAATGAGGGAGATATGTCAAGATGTGTGTTGCTTTTGAGGACGGCTCTCTGGAGAGTCTTAGCAAAGAGGTCACACGGATAATCAGAGCAATTCTCAGAGACACTGAGAACAACCATCCAATTCACTTTTGGCCCTTTGCGTGTTTTACGTATAACAAGACGTTTATGGATTTTGAGGAGAACTCCTCGAGGGTGTAGGCACAAAAGTTGGTGGCACACTGAATGCCGTTATTGGAGACACTGAGAAACAAGCCCTACAATTCCCTCCTGGCTCTTTCCATGTTGGAGGGAGAGCAAGAAGATTGTTGGTTGGTTTTGCGCCTAGCTCTATGGCGAGAGTAGGCAGAGACATAATTAGGTGACTTGAAGCAGTTCCTATCGAGTCCAAGAACAGTCCCCACCTTTCCCTGCTGGCAGTTTCCATGTGGACATATGTCTTGATATGTGCTTTGCTTTTGAGCACAACTCTCTCTCGAGAGAATGTTAGCAAAGAGGTAACGGGGAGAGTAGAAAGCAGTACTCAAAGACAGGGAGAACAAGATCTACATTTCCCACCTGGCGCTTCCCATGTAGGAGATATAGCAGGATGTATACTGGTTTTGAGGACAACTCAATGGACAGTGAAGGGAGAAAAGTTCCTGGCTCATTGAATGCCGTTTCTGGAGACCCTGCGATCAATGTGGGAGATATGTCAACACGTGTGTTGGTTTTGAGGACGGCTCTCTGGAGAGTCTTAGCAAAGAGGTCACACGGATAATCAGAGCAATTCTCAGAGACACTGAGACCAAGCTCCACAATTCGCTCTTGGCACTTTCCCTGTAGGAGATACCGCAAGACGTTTCTGTATATTGGGCACAGCGCTCTGCAGGCTGTTAGCAGAGACTTTCCCGGCACAGTGAAACCCTATGTCAGAGACACTGAGAAGAAGCCCCAACGTTCCTTCCAGTCATTTTCAGTGTGGGTGCCTTCTCCACGTGGTTCCTGGTTTCACTGCAGCTCTGAAGAGAATGTTAGCAAAGAGGTAATCGGGACAGTGAAAACAGTACTCAAAGACAGGGAGAGCAAGCTCTACATTACTCTCTTGGCACTTTGGATGCGGGACATACAGCGAGATGTTTGCTGCTTTTACATTTGGCTGTTGGGAGATTTACAGCACAAAGATATCTAGTTGATTTGACGCAGTTCTGAGAAAGTCTAAACATAATCCCCACTTTTCCCTCCTGGCATTTTCCATGTGGGAGATATAGCACGAGGTATATTGGTTTTAAGAAACTGTCCCCGGACAGTGTAGGTAGAAAAGTTCCTGGCTCATTGAATGCCGTTCCTGGAGACACTGCGATCAATGAGGGAGATATGTCAAGATGTGTGTTGCTTTTGAGGACGGCTCTCTGGAGAGTCTTAGCAAAGAGGTCACGCGGATAATCAGAGCAATTCTCAGAGACACTGAGACCAAGCTCCACAATTCCTCCTGGCACTTTCCCTGTATGAGATACCGCAAGAAGTTTCTGTATATTGGGCACAGCGCTCTGCAGGGTGTTAGCAGAGACTTTCCCGGCACAGTGAAACCCTATGTCAGAGACACTGAGAAGAAGCCCCAATGTTCCTTCCAGTCATTTTCAGTGTGGGTGCCTTCTCCACGTGGTTCCTGGTTTCACTGCAGCTCTGAAGAGAATGTTAGCAAAGAGGTAATCGGGACAGTGAAAACAGTACTCAAAGACAGGGAGAGCAAACTCTCTCTTGGCATTTTGGATGTGGGACATACAGCGAGATGCTTGCTGCTTTTACATTTGGCTGTTGGGAGATTTACAGCACAAAGATATCTAGTTGATTTGAAGCAGTTCTGAGAAAGTCTAAACATAATCCCCACTTTTCCCTCCTGGCATTTTCCATGTGGGAGATATAGCACGAGGTATATTTGTTTGGAGGACAACTCAATGGACAGTGTAGGGAGAAAAGTTCCTGGCTCCTTGAATGCCGTTCCTGGAGACACTGCGATCAATGAGGGAGATATGTCAAGATGTGTGTTGCTTTTGAGGACGGCTCTCTGGAGAGTCTTAGCAAAGAGGTCACACGGATAATCAGAGCAATTCTCAGAGACACTGAGAACAAGCTCCACAATTCCTCCTGGCACTTTCCCTGTAGGAGATACCGCAAGACGTTTCTGTATATTGGGTACAGCGCTCTGCAGGCTGTTAGCAGAGACTTTCCCGGCACAGTGAAACCCTATGTCAGAGACACTGAGAAGAAGCCCCAACGTTCCTTCCAGTCATTTTCAGTGTGGGTGCCTTCTCCACGTGGTTCCTGGTTTCACTGCAGCTCTGAAGAGAATGTTAGCAAAGAGGTAATCGGGACAGTGAAAACAGTACTCAAAGACAGGGAGAGCAAGCTCTACATTACTCTCTTGGCACTTTGGATGCGGGACATACAGCGAGATGTTTGCTGCTTTTGCGTTTGGCTGTTGGGAGATTTACAGCACAAAGATATCTAGTTGATTTGAAGCAGTTCTGAGAAAGTCTAAACATAATCCCCACTTTTACCTCCTGGCATTTTCCATGTGGGAGATATAGCACGAGGTATATTTGTTTTAAGAAACTGTCCCCGGACAGTGTGTGTAGAAAAGTTCCTGGCTCATTGAATGCCGTTCCTGGAGACACTGCGATCAATGAGGGAGATATGTCAAGATGTGTGTTGCTTTTGAGGACGGCTCTCTGGAGAGTCTTAGCAAAGAGGTCACACGGATAATCAGAGCAATTCTCAGAGACACTGAGCACAACCATCCAATTCACTTTTGGCCCTTTGCGTGTTTTACGTATAACAAGACGTTTATGGATTTTGAGGAGAACTCCTCGAGGGTGTAGGCACAAAAGTTGGTGGCACACTGAATGCCGTTATTGGAGACACTGAGAAACAAGCCCTACAATTCCCTCCTGGCTCTTTCCATGTTGGAGGTAGAGCAAGAAGATTGTTGGTTGGTTTTGCGCCTAGCTCTATGGCGAGAGTAGGCAGAGACATAATTAGGTGACTTGAAGCAGTTCCTATCGAGTCCAAGAACAGTCCCCACCTTTCCCTGCTGGCAGTTTCCATGTGGACATATGTCTTGAGATGTGCTTTGCTTTTGAGCACAACTCTCTCTCGAGAGAATGTTAGCAAAGAGGTAACGGGGAGAGTAGAAAGCAGTACTCAAAGACAGGGAGAACAAGATCTACATTTCCCACCTGGCGCTTCCCATGTAGGAGATATAGCAGGATGTATACTGGTTTTGAGGACAACTCAATGGACAGTGAAGGGAGAAAAGTTCCTGGCTCATTGAATGCCGTTTCTGGAGACCCTGCGATCAATGTGGGAGATATGTCAACACGTGTGTTGGTTTTGAGGACGGCTCTCTGGAGAGTCTTAGCAAAGAGGTCACACGGATAATCAGAGCAATTCTCAGAGACACTGAGAACAAGCTCCACAATTCGCTCTTGGCACTTTCCCTGTAGGAGATACCGCAAGACGTTTCTGTATATTGGGCACAGCGCTCTGCAGGCTGTTAGCAGAGACTTTCCCGGCACAGTGAAACCCTATGTCAGAGACACTGAGAAGAAGCCCCAACGTTCCTTCCAGTCATTTTCAGTGTGGGTGTCTTCTCCACGTGGTTCCTGGTTTCACTGCAGCTCTGAAGAGAATGTTAGCAAAGAGGTAATCGGGACAGTGAAAACAATACTCAAAGACAGGGAGAGCAAGCTCTCTCTTGGCACTTTGGATGCGGGACATACAGCGAGATGTTTGCTGCTTTTACATTTGGCTGTTGGGAGATTTACAGCACAAAGATATCTAGTTGATTTGACGCAGTTCTGAGAAAGTCTAAACATAATCCCCACTTTTCCCTCCTGGCATTTTCCATGTGGGAGATATAGCACGAGGTATATTGGTTTTAAGAAACTGTCCCCGGACAGTGTAGGTAGAAAAGTTCCTGGCTCATTGAATGCTGTTCCTGGAGACACTGCGATCAATGAGGGAGATATGTCAAGATGTGTGTTGCTTTTGAGGACGGCTCTCTGGAGAGTCTTAGCAAAGAGGTCACGCGGATAATCAGAGCAATTCTCAGAGACACTGAGACCAAGCTCCACAATTCCTCCTGGCACTTTCCCTGTAGGAGATACCGCAAGACGTTTCTGTATATTGGGCACAGCGCTCTGCAGGGTGTTAGCAGAGACTTTCCCGGCACAGTGAAACCCTATGTCAGAGACACTGAGAAGAAGCCCCAATGTTCCTTCCAGTCATTTTCAGTGTGGGTGCCTTCTCCACGTGGTTCCTGGTTTCACTGCAGCTCTGAAGAGAATGTTAGCAAAGAGGTAATCGGGACAGTGAAAACAGTACTCAAAGACAGGGAGAGCAAACTCTCTCTTGGCATTTTGGATGTGGGACATACAGCGAGATGCTTGCTGCTTTTACATTTGGCTGTTGGGAGATTTACAGCACAAAGATATCTAGTTGATTTGAAGCAGTTCTGAGAAAGTCTAAACATAATCCCCACTTTTCCCTCCTGGCATTTTCCATGTGGGAGATATAGCACGATGTATATTTGTTTTGAGGACAACTCAATGGACAGTGTAGGGAGAAAAGTTCCTGGCTCCTTGAATGCCGTTCCTGGAGACACTGCGATCAATGAGGGAGATATGTCAAGATGTGTGTTGCTTTTGAGGACGGCTCTCTGGAGAGTCTTAGCAAAGAGGTCACACGGATAATCAGAGCAATTCTCAGAGACACTGAGAACAACCATACAATTCACTTTTGGCCCTTTGCGTGTTTTACGTATAACAAGACGTTTATGGATTTTGAGGAGAACTCCTCGAGGGTGTAGGCACAAAAGTTGGTGGCACACTGAATGCCGTTATTGGAGACACTGAGAAACAAGCCCTACAATTCCCTCCTGGCTCTTTCCATGTTGGAGGGAGAGCAAGAAGATTGTTGGTTGGTTTTGCGCCTAGCTCTATGGCGAGAGTAGGCAGAGACATAATTAGGTGACTTGAAGCAGTTCCTATCGAGTCCAAGAACAGTCCCCACCTTTCCCTGCTGGCAGTTTCCATGTGGACATATGTCTTGATATGTGCTTTGCTTTTGAGCACAACTCTCTCTCGAGAGAATGTTAGCAAAGAGGTAACGGGGAGAGTAGAAAGCAGTACTCAAAGACAGGGAGAACAAGATCTACATTTCCCACCTGGCACTTCCCATGTAGGAGATATAGCAGGATGTATACTGGTTTTGAGGACAACTCAATGGACAGTGAAGGGAGAAAAGTTCCTGGCTCATTGAATGCCGTTTCTGGAGACCCTGCGATCAATGTGGGAGATATGTCAACACGTGTGTTGGTTTTGAGGACGGCTCTCTGGAGAGTCTTAGCAAAGAGGTCACACGGATAATCAGAGCAATTCTCAGAGACACTGAGAGCAAGCTCCACAATTCGCTCTTGGCACTTTCCCTGTAGGAGATACCGCAAGACATTTCTGTATATTGGGCACAGCGCTCTGCAGGCTGTTAGCAGAGACTTTCCCGGCACAGTGAAACCCTATGTCAGAGACACTGAGAAGAAGCCCCAACGTTCCTTCCAGTCATTTTCAGTGTGGGTGCCTTCTCCACGTGGTTCCTGGTTTCACTGCAGCTCTGAAGAGAATGTTAGCAAAGAGGTAATCGGGACAGTGAAAACAGTACTCAAAGACAGGGAGAGCAAGCTCTACATTACTCTCTTGGCACTTTGGATGCGGGACATACAGCGAGATGTTTGCTGCTTTTACATTTGGCTGTTGGGAGATTTACAGCACAAAGATATCTAGTTGATTTGAAGCAGTTCTGAGAAAGTCTAAACATAATCCCCACTTTTGCCTCCTGGCATTTTCCATGTGGGAGATATAGCAGGATGTATATTGGTTTTAAGGAACTGTCCCCGGACAGTGTGGGCAGAAAAGTTCCTGGCTCCTCGAATGCCGTTTCTGGAGACACTGCGATCAATGAGGGAGATATGTCAAGATGTGTGTTGCTTTTGAGGACGGCTCTCTGGAGAGTCTTAGCAAAGAGGTCACACGGATAATCAGAGCAATTCTCAGAGACACTGAGAACAAGATCGACAATTCGCTCTTGGCACTTTCCCTGTAGGAGATACCGCAAGACGTTTCTGTATATTGGGCACAGCGCTCTGCAGGGTGTTAGCAGAGACTTTCCCGGCACAGTGAAACCCTATGTCAGAGACACTGAGAAGAAGCCCCAACGTTCCTTCCAGTCATTTTCAGTGTGGGTGCCTTCTCCACGTGGTTCCTGGTTTCACTGCAGCTCTGAAGAGAATGTTAGCAAAGAGGTAATCGGGACAGTGAAAACAGTACTCAAAGACAGGGAGAGCAAGCTCTCTCTTGGCACTTTGGATGCGGGACATACAGCGAGATGTTTGCTGCTTTTACATTTGGCTGTTGGGAGATTTACAGCACAAAGATATCTAGTTGATTTGACGCAGTTCTGAGAAAGTCTAAACATAATCCCCACTTTTCCCTCCTGGCATTTTCCATGTGGGAGATATAGCACGAGGTATATTGGTTTTAAGAAACTGTCCCCGGACAGTGTAGTAAGAAAAGTTCCTGGCTCATTGAATGCCGTTCCTGGAGACACTGCGATCAATGAGGGAGATATGTCAAGATGTGTGTTGCTTTTGAGGACGGCTCTCTGGAGAGTCTTAGCAAAGAGGTCACACGGATAATCAGAGCAATTCTCAGAGACACTGAGACCAAGCTCCACAATTCCTCCTGGCACTTTCCCTGTAGGAGATACCGCAAGACGTTTCTGTATATTGGGCACAGCGCTCTGCAGGGTGTTAGCAGAGACTTTCCCGGCACAGTGAAACCCTATGTCAGAGACACTGAGAAGAAGCCCCAACGTTCCTTCCAGTCATTTTCAGTGTGGGTGCCTTCTCCACGTGGTTCCTGGTTTCACTGCAGCTCTGAAGAGAATGTTAGCAAAGAGGTAATCGGGACAGTGAAAACAGTACTCAAAGACAGGGAGAGCAAGCTCTCGCTTGGCACTTTGGATGTGGGACATACAGCGAGATGTTTGCTGCTTTTGCGTTTGGCTGTTGGGAGATTTACAGCACAAAGATATCTAGTTGATTTGAAGCAGTTCTGAGAAAGTCTAAACATAATCCCCACTTTTCCCTCCTGGCATTTTCCATGTGGGAGATATAGCACGAGGTATATTTGTTTGGAGGACAACTCAATGGACAGTGTAGGGAGAAAAGTTCCTGGCTCCTTGAATGCCCTTCCTGGAGACACTGCGATCAATGAGGGAGATATGTCAAGATGTGTGTTGCTTTTGAGGACGGCTCTCTGGAGAGTCTTAGCAAAGAGGTCACACGGATAATCAGAGCAATTCTCAGAGACACTGAGAACAACCATACAATTCACTTTTGGCCCTTTGCGTGTTTTACGTATAACAAGACGTTTATGGATTTTGAGGAGAACTCCTCGAGGGTGTAGGCACAAAAGTTGGTGGCACACTGAATGCCGTTATTGGAGACACTGAGAAACAAGCCCTACAGTTCCCTCCTGGCTCTTTCCATGTTGGAGGTAGAGCAAGAAGATTGTTGGTTGGTTTTGCGCCTAGCTCTATGGCGAGAGTAGGCAGAGACATAATTAGGTGACTTGAAGCAGTTCCTATCGAGTCCAAGAACAGTCCCCACCTTTCCCTGCTGGCAGTTTCCATGTGGACATACGTCTTGATATGTGCTTTGCTTTTGAGCACAACTCTCTCTCGAGAGAATGTTAGCAAAGAGGTAACGGGGAGAGTAGAAACCAGTACTCAAAGACAGGGAGAACAAGATCTACATTTCCCACCTGGCACTTCCCATGTAGGAGATATAGCAGGATGTATACTGGTTTTGAGGACAACTCAATGGACAGTGAAGGGAGAAAAGTTCCTGGCTCATTGAATGCCGTTTCTGGAGACACTGCGATCAATGTGGGAGATATGTCAACACGTGTGTTGCTTTTGAGGACGGCTCTCTGGAGAGTCTTAGCAAAGAGGTCACACGGATAATCAGAGCAATTCTCAGAGACACTGAGAACAAGATCGACAATTCGCTCTTGGCACTTTCCCTGTAGGAGATACCGCAAGACGTTTCTGTATATTGGGCACAGCGCTCTGCAGGCTGTTAGCAGAGACTTTCCCGGCACAGTGATACCCTATGTCAGAGACACTGAGAAGAAGCCCCAACGTTCCTTCCAGTCATTTTCAGTGTGGGTGTCTTCTCCACGTGGTTCCTGGTTTCACTGCAGCTCTGAAGAGAATGTTAGCAAAGAGGTAATCGGGACAGTGAAAACAATACTCAAAGACAGGGAGAGCAAGCTCTCTCTTGGCACTTTGGATGCGGGACATACAGCGAGATGTTTGCTGCTTTTACATTTGGCTGTTGGGAGATTTACAGCACAAAGATATCTAGTTGATTTGACGCAGTTCTGAGAAAGTCTAAACATAATCCCCACTTTTCCCTCCTGGCATTTTCCATGTGGGAGATATAGCACGAGGTATATTGGTTTTAAGAAACTGTCCCCGGACAGTGTAGGTAGAAAAGTTCCTGGCTCATTGAATGCCGTTCCTGGAGACACTGCGATCAATGAGGGAGATATGTCAAGATGTGTGTTGCTTTTGAGGACGGCTCTCTGGAGAGTCTTAGCAAAGAGGTCACACGGATAATCAGAGCAATTCTCAGAGACACTGAGACCAAGCTCCACAATTCCTCCTGGCACTTTCCCTGTAGGAGATACCGCAAGACGTTTCTGTATATTGGGCACAGCGCTCTGCAGGCTGTTAGCAGAGACTTTCCCGGCACAGTGAAACCCTATGTCAGAGACACTGAGAAGAAGCCCCAATGTTCCTTCCAGTCATTTTCAGTGTGGGTGCCTTCTCCACGTGGTTCCTGGTTTCACTGCAGCTCTGAAGAGAATGTTAGCAAAGAGGTAATCGGGACAGTGAAAACAGTACTCAAAGACAGGGAGAGCAAGCTCTCTCTTGGCACTTTGGATGTGGGACATACAGCGAGATGATTGCTGCTTTTGCGTTTGGCTGTTGGGAGATTTACAGCACAAAGATATCTAGTTGATTTGAAGCAGTTCTGAGAAAGTCTAAACATAATCCCCACTTTTGCCTCCTGGCATTTTCCATGTGGGAGATATAGCACGAGGTATATTTGTTTTAAGAAACTGTCCCCGGACAGTGTGGGTAGAAAAGTTCCTGGCTCATTGAATGCCGTTTCTGGAGACACTGCGATCAATGAGGGAGATATGTCAAGATGTGTGTTGCTTTTGAGGACGGCTCTCTGGAGAGTCTTAGCAAAGAGGTCACACGGATAATCAGAGCAATTCTCAGAGACACTGAGAACAACCATACAATTCACTTTTGGCCCTTTGCGTGTTTTACGTATAACAAGACGTTTATGGATTTTGAGGAGAACTCCTCGAGGGTGTAGGCACAAAAGTTGCTGGCACACTGAATGCCGTTATTGGAGACACTGAGAAACAAGCCCTACAATTCCCTCCTGGCTCTTTCCATGTTGGAGGTAGAGCAAGAAGATTGTTGGTTGGTTTTGCGCCTAGCTCTATGGCGAGAGTAGGCAGAGACATAATTAGGTGACTTGAAGCAGTTCCTATCGAGTCCAAGAACAGTCCCCACCTTTCCCTGCTGGCAGTTTCCATGTGGACATATGTCTTGATATGTGCTTTGCTTTTGAGCACAACTCTCTCTCGAGAGAATGTTAGCAAAGAGGTAACGGGGAGAGTAGAAAGCAGTACTCAAAGACAGGGAGAACAAGATCTACATTTCCCACCTGGCACTTCCCATGTAGGAGATATAGCAGGATGTATACTGGTTTTGAGGACAACTCAATGGACAGTGAAGGGAGAAAAGTTCCTGGCTCCTTGAATGCCGTTTCTGGAGACCCTGCGATCAATGTGGGAGATATGTCAACACGTGTGTTGGTTTTGAGGACGGCTCTCTGGAGAGTCTTAGCAAAGAGGTCACACGGATAATCAGAGCAATTCTCAGAGACACTGAGACCAAGCTCCACAATTCCTCCTGGCACTTTCCCTGTAGGAGATACCGCAAGACGTTTCTGTATATTGGGCACAGCGCTCTGCAGGCTGTTAGCAGAGACTTTCCCGGCACAGTGAAACCCTATGTCAGAGACACTGAGAAGAAGCCCCAACGTTCCTTCCAGTCATTTTCAGTGTGGGTGCCTTCTCCACGTGGTTCCTGGTTTCACTGCAGCTCTGAAGAGAATGTTAGCAAAGAGGTAATCGGGACAGTGAAAACAGTACTCAAAGACAGGGAGAGCAAGCTCTACATTACTCTCTTGGCACTTTGGATGCGGGACATACAGCGAGATGTTTGCTGCTTTTACATTTGGCTGTTGGGAGATTTACAGCACAAAGATATCTAGTTGATTTGAAGCAGTTCTGAGAAAGTCTAAACATAATCCCCACTTTTGCCTCCTGGCATTTTCCATGTGGGAGATATAGCAGGATGTATATTGGTATTAAGGAACTGTCCCCGGACAGTGTGGGCAGAAAAGTTCCTGGCTCCTTGAATGCCGTTCCTGGAGACACTGCGATCAATGAGGGAGATATGTCAAGATGTGTGTTGCTTTTGAGGACGGCTCTCTGGAGAGTCTTAGCAAAGAGGTCACACGGATAATCAGCGCAAGTCTCAGAGACACTGAGAACAAACTCCACGATTCCTCCTGGCACGTTCCCTGTAGGAGATACCGCAAGACGTTTCTGTATATTGGGCACAGCGCTCTGCAGGGTGTTAGCAGAGACTTTCCCGGCACAGTGAAACCCTATGTCAGAGACACTGAGAAGAAGCCCCAACGTTCCTTCCAGTCATTTTCAGTGTGGGTGCCTTCTCCACGTGGTTCCTGGTTTCACTGCAGCTCTGAAGAGAATGTTAGCAAAGAGGTAATCGGGACAGTGAAAACAGTACTCAAAGACAGGGAGAGCAAGCTCTCTCTTGGCACTTTGGATGCGGGACATACAGCGAGATGTTTGCTGCTTTTACATTTGGCTGTTGGGAGATTTACAGCACAAAGATATCTAGTTGATTTGAAGCAGTTCTGAGAAAGTCTAAACATAATCCCCACTTTTCCCTCCTGGCATTTTCCATGTGGGAGATATAGCAGGATGTATATTGGTTTTAAGGAACTGTCCCCGGACAGTGTGGGCAGAAAAGTTCCTGGCTCCTTGAATGCCGTTCCTGGAGACACTGCGATCAATGAGGGAGATATGTCAAGATGTGTGTTGCTTTTGAGGACGGCTCTCTGGAGAGTCTTAGCAAAGAGGTCACACGGATAATCAGAGCAATTCTCAGAGACACTGAGAACAAGCTCCACAATTCCTCCTGGCACTTTCCCTGTAGGAGATACCGCAAGACGTTTCTGTATATTGGGCACAGCGCTCTGCAGGCTGTTAGCAGAGACTTTCCCGGCACAGTGAAACCCTATGTCAGAGACACTGAGAAGAGGCCCCAATGTTCCTTCCAGTCATTTTCAGTGTGGGTGCCTTCTCCACGTGGTTCCTGGTTTCACTGCAGCTCTGAAGAGAATGTTAGCAAAGAGGTAATCGGGACAGTGAAAACAGTACTCAAAGACAGGGAGAGCAAGCTCTCTCTTGGCACTTTGGATGCGGGACATACAGCGAGATGATTGCTGCTTTTACATTTGGCTGTTGGGAGATTTACAGCACAAAGATATCTAGTTGATTTGAAGCAGTTCTGAGAAAGTCTAAACATAATCGCCACTTTTCCCTCCTGGCATTTTCCATGTGGGAGATATAGCAGGATGTATATTGGTTTTAAGGAACTGTCCCCGGACAGTGTGGGCAGAAAAGTTCCTGGCTCCTTGAATGCCGTTCCTGGAGACACTGCGATCAATGAGGGAGATATGTCAAGATGTGTGTTGCTTTTGAGGACGGCTCTCTGGAGAGTCTTAGCAAAGAGGTCACACGGATAATCAGAGCAATTCTCAGAGACACTGAGAACAAGCTCCACAATTCCTCCTGGCACTTTCCCTGTAGGAGATACCGCAAGACGTTTCTGTATATTGGGCACAGCGCTCTGCAGGCTGTTAGCAGAGACTTTCCCGGCACAGTGAAACCCTATGTCAGAGACACTGAGAAGAGGCCCCAATGTTCCTTCCAGTCATTTTCAGTGTGGGTGCCTTCTCCACGTGGTTCCTGGTTTCACTGCAGCTCTGAAGAGAATGTTAGCAAAGAGGTAATCGGGACAGTGAAAACAGTACTCAAAGACAGGGAGAGCAAGCTCTCTCTTGGCACTTTGGATGCGGGACATACAGCGAGATGATTGCTGCTTTTGCGTTTGGCTGTTGGGCGATTTACAGCACAAAGATATCTAGTTGATTTGAAGCAGTTCTGAGAAAGTCTAAACATAATCCCCACTTTTCCCTCCTGGCATTTTCCATGTGGGAGATATAGCACGAGGTATATTTGTTTTAAGAAACTGTCCCCGGACAGTGTGGGTAGAAAAGTTCCTGGCTCATTGAATGCCGTTCCTGGAGACACTGCGATCAATGAGGGAGATATGTCAAGATGTGTGTTGCTTTTGAGGACGGCTCTCTGGAGAGTCTTAGCAAAGAGGTCCCACGGATAATCAGAGCAATTCTCAGAGACACTGAGAACAAGCTCCACAATTCCTCCTGGCACTTTCCCTGTAGGAGATACCGCAAGACGTTTCTGTATATTGGGCACAGCGCTCTGCAGGCTGTTAGCAGAGACTTTCCCGGCACAGTGAAACCCTATGTCAGAGACACTGAGAAGAAGCCCCAATGTTCCTTCCAGTCATTTTCAGTGTGGGTGCCTTCTCCACGTGGTTCCTGGTTTCACTGCAGCTCTGAAGAGAATGTTAGCAAAGAGGTAATCGGGACAGTGAAAACAGTACTCAAAGACAGGGAGAGCAAGCTCTACATTACTCTCTTGGCACTTTGGATGCGGGACATACAGCGAGATGTTTGCTGCTTTTGCGTTTGGCTGTTGGGAGATTTACAGCACAAAGATATCTAGTTGATTTGAAGCAGTTCTGAGAAAGTCTAAACATAATCCCCACTTTTCCCTCCTGGCATTTTCCATGTGGGAGATATAGCACGAGGTATATTTGTTTTGAGGACAACTCAATGGACAGTGTAGGGAGAAAAGTTCCTGGCTCCTTGAATGCCGTTCCTGGAGACACTGCGATCAATGAGGGAGATATGTCAAGATGTGTGTTGCTTTTGAGGACGGCTCTCTGGAGAGTCTTAGCAAAGAGGTCACACGGATAATCAGCGCAAGTCTCAGAGACACTGAGAACAAACTCCACGATTCCTCCTGGCACGTTCCCTGTAGGAGATACCGCAAGACGTTTCTGTATATTGGGCACAGCGCTCTGCAGGGTGTTAGCAGAGACTTTCCCGGCACAGTGAAACCCTATGTCAGAGACACTGAGAAGAAGCCCCAACGTTCCTTCCAGTCATTTTCAGTGTGGGTGCCTTCTCCACGTGGTTCCTGGTTTCACTGCAGCTCTGAAGAGAATGTTAGCAAAGAGGTAATCGGGACAGTGAAAACAGTACTCAAAGACAGGGAGAGCAAGCTCTCTCTTGGCACTTTGGATGCGGGACATACAGCGAGATGTTTGCTGCTTTTACATTTGGCTGTTGGGAGATTTACAGCACAAAGATATCTAGTTGATTTGAAGCAGTTCTGAGAAAGTCTAAACATAATCGCCACTTTTCCCTCCTGGCATTTTCCATGTGGGAGATATAGCAGGATGTATATTGGTTTTAAGGAACTGTCCCCGGACAGTGTGGGCAGAAAAGTTCCTGGCTCCTTGAATGCCGTTCCTGGAGACACTGCGATCAATGAGGGAGATATGTCAAGATGTGTGTTGCTTTTGAGGACGGCTCTCTGGAGAGTCTTAGCAAAGAGGTCACACGGATAATCAGAGCAATTCTCAGAGACACTGAGAACAAGCTCCACAATTCCTCCTGGCACTTTCCCTGTAGGAGATACCGCAAGACGTTTCTGTATATTGGGCACAGCGCTCTGCAGGCTGTTAGCAGAGACTTTCCCGGCACAGTGAAACCCTATGTCAGAGACACTGAGAAGAGGCCCCAATGTTCCTTCCAGTCATTTTCAGTGTGGGTGCCTTCTCCACGTGGTTCCTGGTTTCACTGCAGCTCTGAAGAGAATGTTAGCAAAGAGGTAATCGGGACAGTGAAAACAGTACTCAAAGACAGGGAGAGCAAGCTCTCTCTTGGCACTTTGGATGCGGGACATACAGCGAGATGATTGCTGCTTTTGCGTTTGGCTGTTGGGCGATTTACAGCACAAAGATATCTAGTTGATTTGAAGCAGTTCTGAGAAAGTCTAAACATAATCCCCACTTTTCCCTCCTGGCATTTTCCATGTGGGAGATATAGCACGAGGTATATTGGTTTTAAGAAACTGTCCCCGGACAGTGTGGGTAGAAAAGTTCCTGGCTCCTTGAATGCCGTTCCTGGAGACACTGCGATCAATGAGGGAGATATGTCAAGATGTGTGTTGCTTTTGAGGACGGCTCTCTGGAGAGTCTTAGCAAAGAGGTCACACGGATAATCAGCGCAAGTCTCAGAGACACTGAGAACAAACTCCACGATTCCTCCTGGCACGTTCCCTGTAGGAGATACCGCAAGACGTTTCTGTATATTGGGCACAGCGCTCTGCAGGGTGTTAGCAGAGACTTTCCCGGCACAGTGAAACCCTATGTCAGAGACACTGAGAAGAAGCCCCAACGTTCCTTCCAGTCATTTTCAGTGTGGGTGCCTTCTCCACGTGGTTCCTGGTTTCACTGCAGCTCTGAAGAGAATGTTAGCAAAGAGGTAATCGGGACAGTGAAAACAGTACTCAAAGACAGGGAGAGCAAGCTCTCTCTTGGCACTTTGGATGCGGGACATACAGCGAGATGTTTGCTGCTTTTACATTTGGCTGTTGGGAGATTTACAGCACAAAGATATCTAGTTGATTTGAAGCAGTTCTGAGAAAGTCTAAACATAATCGCCACTTTTCCCTCCTGGCATTTTCCATGTGGGAGATATAGCAGGATGTATATTGGTTTTAAGGAACTGTCCCCGGACAGTGTGGGCAGAAAAGTTCCTGGCTCCTTGAATGCCGTTCCTGGAGACACTGCGATCAATGAGGGAGATATGTCAAGATGTGTGTTGCTTTTGAGGACGGCTCTCTGGAGAGTCTTAGCAAAGAGGTCACACGGATAATCAGAGCAATTCTCAGAGACACTGAGAACAAGCTCCACAATTCCTCCTGGCACTTTCCCTGTAGGAGATACCGCAAGACGTTTCTGTATATTGGGCACAGCGCTCTGCAGGCTGTTAGCAGAGACTTTCCCGGCACAGTGAAACCCTATGTCAGAGACACTGAGAAGAAGCCCCAATGTTCCTTCCAGTCATTTTCAGTGTGGGTGCCTTCTCCACGTGGTTCCTGGTTTCACTGCAGCTCTGAAGAGAATGTTAGCAAAGAGGTAATCGGGACAGTGAAAACAGTACTCAAAGACAGGGAGAGCAAGCTCTCTCTTGGCACTTTGGATGCGGGACATACAGCGAGATGATTGCTGCTTTTGCGTTTGGCTGTTGGGCGATTTACAGCACAAAGATATCTAGTTGATTTGAAGCAGTTCTGAGAAAGTCTAAACATAATCCCCACTTTTCCCTCCTGGCATTTTCCATGTGGGAGATATAGCACGAGGTATATTTGTTTTAAGAAACTGTCCCCGGACAGTGTGGGTAGAAAAGTTCCTGGCTCATTGAATGCCGTTCCTGGAGACACTGCGATCAATGAGGGAGATATGTCAAGATGTGTGTTGCTTTTGAGGACGGCTCTCTGGAGAGTCTTAGCAAAGAGGTCCCACGGATAATCAGAGCAATTCTCAGAGACACTGAGAACAAGCTCCACAATTCCTCCTGGCACTTTCCCTGTAGGAGATACCGCAAGACGTTTCTGTATATTGGGCACAGCGCTCTGCAGGCTGTTAGCAGAGACTTTCCCGGCACAGTGAAACCCTATGTCAGAGACACTGAGAAGAAGCCCCAATGTTCCTTCCAGTCATTTTCAGTGTGGGTGCCTTCTCCACGTGGTTCCTGGTTTCACTGCAGCTCTGAAGAGAATGTTAGCAAAGAGGTAATCGGGACAGTGAAAACAGTACTCAAAGACAGGGAGAGCAAGATCTACATTACTCTCTTGGCACTTTGGATGCGGGACATACAGCGAGATGTTTGCTGCTTTTGCGTTTGGCTGTTGGGAGATTTACAGCACAAAGATATCTAGTTGATTTGAAGCAGTTCTGAGAAAGTCTAAACATAATCCCCACTTTTCCCTCCTGGCATTTTCCATGTGGGAGATATAGCACGAGGTATATTTGTTTTGAGGACAACTCAATGGACAGTGTAGGGAGAAAAGTTCCTGGCTCCTTGAATGCCGTTCCTGGAGACACTGCGATCAATGAGGGAGATATGTCAAGATGTGTGTTGCTTTTGAGGACGGCTCTCTGGAGAGTCTTAGCAAAGAGGTCACACGGATAATCAGAGCAATTCTCAGAGACACTGAGAACAAGATCGACAATTCGCTCTTGGCACTTTCCCTGTAGGAGATACCGCAAGACGTTTCTGTATATTGGGCACAGCGCTCTGCAGGCTGTTAGCAGAGACTTTCCCGGCACAGTGAAACCCTATGTCAGAGACACTGAGAAGAAGCCCCAACGTTCCTTCCAGTCATTTTCAGTGTGGGTGCCTTCTCCACGTGGTTCCTGGTTTCACTGCAGCTCTGAAGAGAATGTTAGCAAAGAGGTAATCGGGACAGTGAAAACAGTACTCAAAGACAGGGAGAGCAAGCTCTACATTACTCTCTTGGCACTTTGGATGCGGGACATACAGCGAGATGTTTGCTGCTTTTGCGTTTGGCTGTTGGGAGATTTACAGCACAAAGATATCTAGTTGATTTGAAGCAGTTCTGAGAAAGTCTAAACATAATCCCCACTTTTGCCTCCTGGCATTTTCCATGTGGGAGATATAGCAGGATGTATATTGGTTTTAAGGAACTGTCCCCGGACAGTGTGGGCAGAAAAGTTCCTGGCTCCTTGAATGCCGTTCCTGGAGACACTGCGATCAATGAGGGAGATATGTCAAGATGAGTGTTGGTTTTGAGGACGGCTCTCTGGAGAGTCTTAGCAAAGAGGTCACACGGATAATCAGAGCAATTCTCAGAGACACTGAGAACAAGATCGACAATTCGCTCTTGGCACTTTCCCTGTAGGAGATACCGCAAGACGTTTCTGTATATTGGGCACAGCGCTCTGCAGGCTGTTAGCAGAGACTTTCCCGGCACAGTGAAACCCTATGTCAGAGACACTGAGAAGAAGCCCCAACGTTCCTTCCAGTCATTTTCAGTGTGGGTGCCTTCTCCACGTGGTTCCTGGTTTCACTGCAGCTCTGAAGAGAATGTTAGCAAAGAGGTAATCGGGACAGTGAAAACAGTACTCAAAGACAGGGAGAGCAAGCTCTACATTACTCTCTTGGCACTTTGGATGCGGGACATACAGCGAGATGTTTGCTGCTTTTGCGTTTGGCTGTTGGGAGATTTACAGCACAAAGATATCTAGTTGATTTGAAGCAGTTCTGAGAAAGTCTAAACATAATCCCCACTTTTCCCTCCTGGCATTTTCCATGTGGGAGATATAGCACGAGGTATATTTGTTTTGAGGACAACTCAATGGACAGTGTAGGGAGAAAAGTTCCTGGCTCCTTGAATGCCGTTTCTGGAGACACTGCGATCAATGAGGGAGATATGTCAAGATGTGTGTTGCTTTTGAGGACGGCTCCCTGGAGAGTCTTAGCAAAGAGGTCACACGGATAATCAGAGCAATTCTCAGAGACACTGAGAACAACCATACAATTCACTTTTGGCCCTTTGCGTGTTTTACGTATAACAAGACGTTTATGGATTTTGAGGAGAACTCCTCGAGGGTGTAGGCACAAAATTTGCTGGCACACTGAATGCCGTTATTGGAGACACTGAGAAACAAGCCCTACAATTCCCTCCTGGCTCTTTCCATGTTGGAGGTAGAGCAAGAAGATTGTTGGTTGGTTTTGCGCCTAGCTCTATGGCGAGAGTAGGCAGAGACAGAATTAGGTGACTTGAAGCAGTTCCTATCGAGTCCAAGAACAGTCCCCACCTTTCCCTGCTGGCAGTTTCCATGTGGACATATGTCTTGATATGTGCTTTGCTTTTGAGCACAACTCTCTCGAGAGAGAATGTTAGCAAAGAGGTAACGGGGAGAGTAGAAAGCAGTACTCAAAGACAGGGAGAACAAGATCTACATTTCCCACCTGGCGCTTCCCATGTAGGAGATATAGCAGGATGTATACTGGTTTTGAGGACAACTCAATGGACAGTGAAGGGAGAAAAGTTCCTGGCTCATTGAATGCCGTTTCTGGAGACCCTGCGATCAATGTGGGAGATATGTCAACACGTGTGTTGGTTTTGAGGACGGCTCTCTGGAGAGTCTTAGCAAAGAGGTCCCACGGATAATCAGAGCAATTCTCAGAGACACTGAGAAGAAGATCGACAATTCGCTCTTGGCACTTTCCCTGTAGGAGATACCGCAAGACGTTTCTGTATATTGGGCACAGCGCTCTGCAGGGTGTTAGCAGAGACTTTCCCGGCACAGTGAAACCCTATGTCAGAGACACTGAGAAGAAGCCCCAACGTTCCTTCCAGTCATTTTCAGTGTGGGTGCCTTCTCCACGTGGTTCCTGGTTTCACTGCAGCTCTGAAGAGAATGTTAGCAAAGAGGTAATCGGGACAGTGAAAACAGTACTCAAAGACAGGGAGAGCAAGCTCTCTCTTGGCACTTTGGATGCGGGACATACAGCGAGATGTTTGCTGCTTTTACATTTGGCTGTTGGGAGATTTACAGCACAAAGATATCTAGTTGATTTGAAGCAGTTCTGAGAAAGTCTAAACATAATCCCCACTTTTACCTCCTGGCATTTTCCATGTGGGAGATATAGCACGATGTATATTTGTTTTGAGGACAACTCAATGGACAGTGTAGGGAGAAAAGTTCCTGGCTCCTTGAATGCCGTTTCTGGAGACACTGCGATCAATGAGGGAGATATGTCAAGATGTGTGTTGCTTTTGAGGACGGCTCTCTGGAGAGTCTTAGCAAAGAGGTCCCACGGATAATCAGAGCAATTCTCAGAGACACTGAGAACAAGCTCCACAATTCCTCCTGGCACTTTCCCTGTAGGAGATACCGCAAGACGTTTCTGTATATTGGGCACAGCGCTCTGCAGGCTGTTAGCAGAGACTTTCCCGGCACAGTGAAACCCTATGTCAGAGACACTGAGAAGAAGCCCCAATGTTCCTTCCAGTCATTTTCAGTGTGGGTGCCTTCTCCACGTGGTTCCTGGTTTCACTGCAGCTCTGAAGAGAATGTTAGCAAAGAGGTAATCGGGACAGTGAAAACAGTACTCAAAGACAGGGAGAGCAAGATCTACATTACTCTCTTGGCACTTTGGATGCGGGACATACAGCGAGATGTTTGCTGCTTTTGCGTTTGGCTGTTGGGAGATTTACAGCACAAAGATATCTAGTTGATTTGAAGCAGTTCTGAGAAAGTCTAAACATAATCCCCACTTTTCCCTCCTGGCATTTTCCATGTGGGAGATATAGCACGAGGTATATTTGTTTTGAGGACAACTCAATGGACAGTGTAGGGAGAAAAGTTCCTGGCTCCTTGAATGCCGTTCCTGGAGACACTGCGATCAATGAGGGAGATATGTCAAGATGTGTGTTGCTTTTGAGGACGGCTCTCTGGAGAGTCTTAGCAAAGAGGTCACACGGATAATCAGAGCAATTCTCAGAGACACTGAGAACAAGATCGACAATTCGCTCTTGGCACTTTCCCTGTAGGAGATACCGCAAGACGTTTCTGTATATTGGGCACAGCGCTCTGCAGGCTGTTAGCAGAGACTTTCCCGGCACAGTGAAACCCTATGTCAGAGACACTGAGAAGAAGCCCCAACGTTCCTTCCAGTCATTTTCAGTGTGGGTGCCTTCTCCACGTGGTTCCTGGTTTCACTGCAGCTCTGAAGAGAATGTTAGCAAAGAGGTAATCGGGACAGTGAAAACAGTACTCAAAGACAGGGAGAGCAAGCTCTACATTACTCTCTTGGCACTTTGGATGCGGGACATACAGCGAGATGTTTGCTGCTTTTGCGTTTGGCTGTTGGGAGATTTACAGCACAAAGATATCTAGTTGATTTGAAGCAGTTCTGAGAAAGTCTAAACATAATCCCCACTTTTGCCTCCTGGCATTTTCCATGTGGGAGATATAGCAGGATGTATATTGGTTTTAAGGAACTGTCCCCGGACAGTGTGGGCAGAAAAGTTCCTGGCTCCTTGAATGCCGTTCCTGGAGACACTGCGATCAATGAGGGAGATATGTCAAGATGTGTGTTGGTTTTGAGGACGGCTCTCTGGAGAGTCTTAGCAAAGAGGTCACACGGATAATCAGAGCAATTCTCAGAGACACTGAGAACAAGATCGACAATTGGCTCTTGGCACTTTCCCTGTAGGAGATACCGCAAGACGTTTCTGTATATTGGGCACAGCGCTCTGCAGGCTGTTAGCAGAGACTTTCCCGGCACAGTGAAACCCTATGTCAGAGACACTGAGAAGAAGCCCCAACGTTCCTTCCAGTCATTTTCAGTGTGGGTGCCTTCTCCACGTGGTTCCTGGTTTCACTGCAGCTCTGAAGAGAATGTTAGCAAAGAGGTAATCGGGACAGTGAAAACAGTACTCAAAGACAGGGAGAGCAAGCTCTACATTACTCTCTTGGCACTTTGGATGCGGGACATACAGCGAGATGTTTGCTGCTTTTGCGTTTGGCTGTTGGGAGATTTACAGCACAAAGATATCTAGTTGATTTGAAGCAGTTCTGAGAAAGTCTAAACATAATCCCCACTTTTCCCTCCTGGCATTTTCCATGTGGGAGATATAGCACGAGGTATATTTGTTTTGAGGACAACTCAATGGACAGTGTAGGGAGAAAAGTTCCTGGCTCCTTGAATGCCGTTTCTGGAGACACTGCGATCAATGAGGGAGATATGTCAAGATGTGTGTTGCTTTTGAGGACGGCTCCCTGGAGAGTCTTAGCAAAGAGGTCACACGGATAATCAGAGCAATTCTCAGAGACACTGAGAACAACCATACAATTCACTTTTGGCCCTTTGCGTGTTTTACGTATAACAAGACGTTTATGGATTTTGAGGAGAACTCCTCGAGGGTGTAGGCACAAAATTTGCTGGCACACTGAATGCCGTTATTGGAGACACTGAGAAACAAGCCCTACAATTCCCTCCTGGCTCTTTCCATGTTGGAGGTAGAGCAAGAAGATTGTTGGTTGGTTTTGCGCCTAGCTCTATGGCGAGAGTAGGCAGAGACAGAATTAGGTGACTTGAAGCAGTTCCTATCGAGTCCAAGAACAGTCCCCACCTTTCCCTGCTGGCAGTTTCCATGTGGACATATGTCTTGATATGTGCTTTGCTTTTGAGCACAACTCTCTCGAGAGAGAATGTTAGCAAAGAGGTAACGGGGAGAGTAGAAAGCAGTACTCAAAGACAGGGAGAACAAGATCTACATTTCCCACCTGGCGCTTCCCATGTAGGAGATATAGCAGGATGTATACTGGTTTTGAGGACAACTCAATGGACAGTGAAGGGAGAAAAGTTCCTGGCTCATTGAATGCCGTTTCTGGAGACCCTGCGATCAATGTGGGAGATATGTCAACACGTGTGTTGGTTTTGAGGACGGCTCTCTGGAGAGTCTTAGCAAAGAGGTCCCACGGATAATCAGAGCAATTCTCAGAGACACTGAGAAGAAGATCGACAATTCGCTCTTGGCACTTTCCCTGTAGGAGATACCGCAAGACGTTTCTGTATATTGGGCACAGCGCTCTGCAGGGTGTTAGCAGAGACTTTCCCGGCACAGTGAAACCCTATGTCAGAGACACTGAGAAGAAGCCCCAACGTTCCTTCCAGTCATTTTCAGTGTGGGTGCCTTCTCCACGTGGTTCCTGGTTTCACTGCAGCTCTGAAGAGAATGTTAGCAAAGAGGTAATCGGGACAGTGAAAACAGTACTCAAAGACAGGGAGAGCAAGCTCTCTCTTGGCACTTTGGATGCGGGACATACAGCGAGATGTTTGCTGCTTTTACATTTGGCTGTTGGGAGATTTACAGCACAAAGATATCTAGTTGATTTGAAGCAGTTCTGAGAAAGTCTAAACATAATCCCCACTTTTACCTCCTGGCATTTTCCATGTGGGAGATATAGCACGATGTATATTTGTTTTGAGGACAACTCAATGGACAGTGTAGGGAGAAAAGTTCCTGGCTCCTTGAATGCCGTTTCTGGAGACACTGCGATCAATGAGGGAGATATGTCAAGATGTGTGTTGCTTTTGAGGACGGCTCTCTGGAGAGTCTTAGCAAAGAGGTCCCACGGATAATCAGAGCAATTCTCAGAGACACTGAGAACAAGCTCCACAATTCCTCCTGGCACTTTCCCTGTAGGAGATACCGCAAGACGTTTCTGTATATTGGGCACAGCGCTCTGCAGGCTGTTAGCAGAGACTTTCCCGGCACAGTGAAACCCTATGTCAGAGACACTGAGAAGAAGCCCCAATGTTCCTTCCAGTCATTTTCAGTGTGGGTGCCTTCTCCACGTGGTTCCTGGTTTCACTGCAGCTCTGAAGAGAATGTTAGCAAAGAGGTAATCGGGACAGTGAAAACAGTACTCAAAGACAGGGAGAGCAAGCTCTACATTACTCTCTTGGCACTTTGGATGCGGGACATACAGCGAGATGTTTGCTGCTTTTGCGTTTGGCTGTTGGGAGATTTACAGCACAAAGATATCTAGTTGATTTGAAGCAGTTCTGAGAAAGTCTAAACATAATCCCCACTTTTGCCTCCTGGCATTTTCCATGTGGGAGATATAGCAGGATGTATATTGGTTTTAAGGAACTGTCCCCGGACAGTGTGGGCAGAAAAGTTCCTGGCTCCTTGAATGCCGTTCCTGGAGACACTGCGATCAATGAGGGAGATATGTCAAGATGTGTGTTGGTTTTGAGGACGGCTCTCTGGAGAGTCTTAGCAAAGAGGTCACACGGATAATCAGAGCAATTCTCAGAGACACTGAGAACAAGATCGACAATTGGCTCTTGGCACTTTCCCTGTAGGAGATACCGCAAGACGTTTCTGTATATTGGGCACAGCGCTCTGCAGGCTGTTAGCAGAGACTTTCCCGGCACAGTGAAACCCTATGTCAGAGACACTGAGAAGAAGCCCCAACGTTCCTTCCAGTCATTTTCAGTGTGGGTGCCTTCTCCACGTGGTTCCTGGTTTCACTGCAGCTCTGAAGAGAATGTTAGCAAAGAGGTAATCGGGACAGTGAAAACAGTACTCAAAGACAGGGAGAGCAAGCTCTACATTACTCTCTTGGCACTTTGGATGCGGGACATACAGCGAGATGTTTGCTGCTTTTGCGTTTGGCTGTTGGGAGATTTACAGCACAAAGATATCTAGTTGATTTGAAGCAGTTCTGAGAAAGTCTAAACATAATCCCCACTTTTCCCTCCTGGCATTTTCCATGTGGGAGATATAGCACGAGGTATATTTGTTTTGAGGACAACTCAATGGACAGTGTAGGGAGAAAAGTTCCTGGCTCCTTGAATGCCGTTTCTGGAGACACTGCGATCAATGAGGGAGATATGTCAAGATATGTGTTGCTTTTGAGGACGGCTCCCTGGAGAGTCTTAGCAAAGAGGTCACACGGATAATCAGAGCAATTCTCAGAGACACTGAGAACAACCATACAATTCACTTTTGGCCCTTTGCGTGTTTTACGTATAACAAGACGTTTATGGATTTTGAGGAGAACTCCTCGAGGGTGTAGGCACAAAATTTGCTGGCACACTGAATGCCGTTATTGGAGACACTGAGAAACAAGCCCTACAATTCCCTCCTGGCTCTTTCCATGTTGGAGGTAGAGCAAGAAGATTGTTGGTTGGTTTTGCGCCTAGCTCTATGGCGAGAGTAGGCAGAGACAGAATTAGGTGACTTGAAGCAGTTCCTATCGAGTCCAAGAACAGTCCCCACCTTTCCCTGCTGGCAGTTTCCATGTGGACATATGTCTTGATATGTGCTTTGCTTTTGAGCACAACTCTCTCGAGAGAGAATGTTAGCAAAGAGGTAACGGGGAGAGTAGAAAGCAGTACTCAAAGACAGGGAGAACAAGATCTACATTTCCCACCTGGCGCTTCCCATGTAGGAGATATAGCAGGATGTATACTGGTTTTGAGGACAACTCAATGGACAGTGAAGGGAGAAAAGTTCCTGGCTCATTGAATGCCGTTTCTGGAGACCCTGCGATCAATGTGGGAGATATGTCAACACGTGTGTTGGTTTTGAGGACGGCTCTCTGGAGAGTCTTAGCAAAGAGGTCCCACGGATAATCAGAGCAATTCTCAGAGACACTGAGAAGAAGATCGACAATTCGCTCTTGGCACTTTCCCTGTAGGAGATACCGCAAGACGTTTCTGTATATTGGGCACAGCGCTCTGCAGGGTGTTAGCAGAGACTTTCCCGGCACAGTGAAACCCTATGTCAGAGACACTGAGAAGAAGCCCCAACGTTCCTTCCAGTCATTTTCAGTGTGGGTGCCTTCTCCACGTGGTTCCTGGTTTCACTGCAGCTCTGAAGAGAATGTTAGCAAAGAGGTAATCGGGACAGTGAAAACAGTACTCAAAGACAGGGAGAGCAAGCTCTCTCTTGGCACTTTGGATGCGGGACATACAGCGAGATGTTTGCTGCTTTTACATTTGGCTGTTGGGAGATTTACAGCACAAAGATATCTAGTTGATTTGAAGCAGTTCTGAGAAAGTCTAAACATAATCCCCACTTTTACCTCCTGGCATTTTCCATGTGGGAGATATAGCACGATGTATATTTGTTTTGAGGACAACTCAATGGACAGTGTAGGGAGAAAAGTTCCTGGCTCCTTGAATGCCGTTTCTGGAGACACTGCGATCAATGAGGGAGATATGTCAAGATGTGTGTTGCTTTTGAGGACGGCTCTCTGGAGAGTCTTAGCAAAGAGGTCACACGGATAATCAGAGCAATTCTCAGAGACACTGAGAACAACCATACAATTCACTTTTGGCCCTTTGCGTGTTTTACGTATAACAAGACGTTTATGGATTTTGAGGAGAACTCCTCGAGGGTGTAGGCACAAAAGTTGGTGGCACACTGAATGCCGTTATTGGAGACACTGAGAAACAAGCCCTACAATTCCCTCCTGGCTCTTTCCATGTTGGAGGGAGAGCAAGAAGATTGTTGGTTGGTTTTGCGCCTAGCTCTATGGCGAGAGTAGGCAGAGACATAATTAGGTGACTTGAAGCAGTTCCTATCGAGTCCAAGAACAGTCCCCACCTTTCCCTGCTGGCAGTTTCCATGTGGACATATGTCTTGATATGTGCTTTGCTTTTGAGCACAACTCTCTCTCGAGAGAATGTTAGCAAAGAGGTAACGGGGAGAGTAGAAAGCAGTACTCAAAGACAGGGAGAACAAGATCTACATTTCCCACCTGGCACTTCCCATGTAGGAGATATAGCAGGATGTATACTGGTTTTGAGGACAACTCAATGGACAGTGTAGGGAGAAAAGTTCCTGGCTCATTGAATGCCGTTTCTGGAGACCCTGCGATCAATGTGGGAGATATGTCAACACGTGTGTTGCTTTTGAGGACGGCTCTCTGGAGAGTCTTAGCAAAGAGGTCACACGGATAATCAGAGCAATTCTCAGAGACACTGAGAACAAGATCGACAATTCGCTCTTGGCACTTTCCCTGTAGGAGATACCGCAAGACGTTTCTGTATATTGGGCACAGCGCTCTGCAGGCTGTTAGCAGAGACTTTCCCGGGACAGTGAAACCCTATGTCAGAGACACTGAGAAGAAGCCCCAACGTTCCTTCCAGTCATTTTCAGTGTGGGTGCCTTCTCCACGTGGTTCCTGGTTTCACTGCAGCTCTGAAGAGAATGTTAGCAAAGAGGTAATCGGGACAGTGAAAACAGTACTCAAAGACAGGGAGAGCAAGCTCTACATTACTCTCTTGGCACTTTGGATGCGGGACATACAGCGAGATGTTTGCTGCTTTTACATTTGGCTGTTGGGAGATTTACAGCACAAAGATATCTAGTTGATTTGAAGCAGTTCTGAGAAAGTCTAAACATAATCCCCACTTTTGCCTCCTGGCATTTTCCATGTGGGAGATATAGCAGGATGTATATTGGTATTAAGGAACTGTCCCCGGACAGTGTGGGCAGAAAAGTTCCTGGCTCCTTGAATGCCGTTCCTGGAGACACTGCGATCAATGAGGGAGATATGTCAAGATGTGTGTTGCTTTTGAGGACGGCTCTCTGGAGAGTCTTAGCAAAGAGGTCACACGGATAATCAGCGCAAGTCTCAGAGACACTGAGAACAAACTCCACGATTCCTCCTGGCACGTTCCCTGTAGGAGATACCGCAAGACGTTTCTGTATATTGGGCACAGCGCTCTGCAGGGTGTTAGCAGAGACTTTCCCGGCACAGTGAAACCCTATGTCAGAGACACTGAGAAGAAGCCCCAACGTTCCTTCCAGTCATTTTCAGTGTGGGTGCCTTCTCCACGTGGTTCCTGGTTTCACTGCAGCTCTGAAGAGAATGTTAGCAAAGAGGTAATCGGGACAGTGAAAACAGTACTCAAAGACAGGGAGAGCAAGCTCTCTCTTGGCACTTTGGATGCGGGACATACAGCGAGATGTTTGCTGCTTTTACATTTGGCTGTTGGGAGATTTACAGCACAAACATATCTAGTTGATTTGAAGCAGTTCTGAGAAAGTCTAAACATAATCCCCACTTTTCCCTCCTGGCATTTTCCATGTGGGAGATATAGCAGGATGTATATTGGTTTTAAGGAACTGTCCCCGGACAGTGTGGGCAGAAAAGTTCCTGGCTCCTTGAATGCCGTTCCTGGAGACACTGCTATCAATGAGGGAGATATGTCAAGATGTGTGTTGCTTTTGAGGACGGCTCTCTGGAGAGTCTTAGCAAAGAGGTCACACGGATAATCAGAGCAATTCTCAGAGACACTGAGAACAAGCTCCACAATTCCTCCTGGCACTTTCCCTGTAGGAGATACCGCAAGACGTTTCTGTATATTGGGCACAGCGCTCTGCAGGCTGTTAGCAGAGACTTTCCCGGCACAGTGAAACCCTATGTCAGAGACACTGAGAAGAGGCCCCAATGTTCCTTCCAGTCATTTTCAGTGTGGGTGCCTTCTCCACGTGGTTCCTGGTTTCACTGCAGCTCTGAAGAGAATGTTAGCAAAGAGGTAATCGGGACAGTGAAAACAGTACTCAAAGACAGGGAGAGCAAGCTCTCTCTTGGCACTTTGGATGCGGGACATACAGCGAGATGATTGCTGCTTTTGCGTTTGGCTGTTGGGCGATTTACAGCACAAAGATATCTAGTTGATTTGAAGCAGTTCTGAGAAAGTCTAAACATAATCCCCACTTTTCCCTCCTGGCATTTTCCATGTGGGAGATATAGCACGAGGTATATTTGTTTTAAGAAACTGTCCCCGGACAGTGTGGGTAGAAAAGTTCCTGGCTCATTGAATGCCGTTTCTGGAGACACTGCGATCAATGAGGGAGATATGTCAAGATGTGTGTTGCTTTTGAGGACGGCTCTCTGGAGAGTCTTAGCAAAGAGGTCACACGGATAATCAGAGCAATTCTCAGAGACACTGAGAACAACCATACAATTCACTTTTGGCCCTTTGCGTGTTTTACGTATAACAAGATGTTTATGGATTTTGAGGAGAACTCCTCGAGGGTGTAGGCACAAAAGTTGGTGGCACACTGAATGCCGTTATTGGAGACACTGAGAAACAAGCCCTACAATTCCCTCCTGGCTCTTTCCATGTTGGAGGTAGAGCAAGAAGATTGTTGGTTGGTTTTGCGCCTAGCTCTATGGCGAGAGTAGGCAGAGACATAATTAGGTGACTTGAAGCAGTTCCTATCGAGTCCAAGAACAGTCCCCACCTTTCCCTGCTGGCAGTTTCCATGTGGACATACGTCTTGATATGTGCTTTGCTTTTGAGCACAACTCTCTCTCGAGAGAATGTTAGCAAAGAGGTAACGGGGAGAGTAGAAAGCAGTACTCAAAGACAGGGAGAACAAGATCTACATTTCCCACCTGGCACTTCCCATGTAGGAGATATAGCAGGATGTATACTGGTTTTGAGGACAACTCAATGGACAGTGAAGGGAGAAAAGTTCCTGGCTCATTGAATGCCGTTTCTGGAGACCCTGCGATCAATGTGGGAGATATGTCAACACGTGTGTTGCTTTTGAGGACGGCTCTCTGGAGAGTCTTAGCAAAGAGGTCACACGGATAATCAGAGCAATTCTCAGAGACACTTAGAACAAGATTGACAATTCGCTCTTGGCACTTTCCCTATAGGAGATACCGCAAGACGTTTCTGTATATTGGGCACAGCGCTCTGCAGGCTGTTAGCAGAGACTTTCCCGGCACAGTGAAACCCTATGTCAGAGACACTGAGAAGAAGCCCCAACGTTCCTTCCAGTCATTTTCAGTGTGGGTGCCTTCTCCACGTGGTTCCTGGTTTCACTGCAGCTCTGAAGAGAATGTTAGCAAAGAGGTAATCGGGACAGTGAAAACAGTACTCAAAGACAGGGAGAGCAAGCTCTACATTACTCTCTTGGCACTTTGGATGCGGGACATACAGCGAGATGTTTGCTGCTTTTGCGTTTGGCTGTTGGGAGATTTACAGCACAAAGATATCTAGTTGATTTGACGCAGTTCTGAGAAAGTCTAAACATAATCCCCACTTTTCCCTCCTGGCATTTTCCATGTGGGAGATATAGCACGAGGTATATTGGTTTTAAGAAACTGTCCCCGGACAGTGTAGGTAGAAAAGTTCCTGGCTCATTGAATGCCGTTCCTGGAGACACTGCGATCAATGAGGGAGATATGTCAAGATGTGTGTTGCTTTTGAGGACGGCTCTCTGGAGAGTCTTAGCAAAGAGGTCACACGGATAATCAGAGCAATTCTCAGAGACACTGAGACCAAGCTCCACAATTCCTCCTGGCACTTTCCCTGTAGGAGATACCGCAAGACGTTTCTGTATATTGGGCACAGCGCTCTGCAGGGTGTTAGCAGAGACTTTCCCGGGACAGTGAAACCCTATGTCAGAGACACTGAGAAGAGGCCCCAATGTTCCTTCCAGTCATTTTCAGTGTGGGTGCCTTCTCCACGTGGTTCCTGGTTTCACTGCAGCTCTGAAGAGAATGTTAGCAAAGAGGTAATCGGGACAGTGAAAACAGTACTCAAAGACAGGGAGAGCAAGCTCTCTCTTGGCACTTTGGATGCGGGACATACAGCGAGATGTTTGCTGCTTTTACATTTGGCTGTTGGGAGATTTACAGCACAAAGATATCTAGTTGATTTGAAGCAGTTCTGAGAAAGTCTAAACATAATCCCCACTTTTACCTCCTGGCATTTTCCATGTGGGAGATATAGCACGAGGTATATTTGTTTTGAGGACAACTCAATGGACAGTGTAGGGAGAAAAGTTCCTGGCTCCTTGAATGCCGTTTCTGGAGACACTGCGATCAATGAGGGAGATATGTCAAGATGTGTGTTGCTTTTGAGGACGGCTCTCTGGAGAGTCTTAGCAAAGAGGTCACACGGATAATCAGAGCAATTCTCAGAGACACTGAGAACAACCATACAATTCACTTTTGGCCCTTTGCGTGTTTTACGTATAACAAGACGTTTATGGATTTTGAGGAGAACTCCTCGAGGGTGTAGGCACAAAAGTTGGTGGCACACTGAATGCCGTTATTGGAGACACTGAGAAACAAGCCCTACAATTCCCTCCTGGCTCTTTCCATGTTGGAGGTAGAGCAAGAAGATTGTTGGTTGGTTTTGCGCCTAGCTCTATGGCGAGAGTAGGCAGAGACATAATTAGGTGACTTGAAGCAGTTCCTATCGAGTCCAAGAACAGTCCCCACCTTTCCCTGCTGGCAGTTTCCATGTGGACATATGTCTTGATATGTGCTTTGCTTTTGAGCACAACTCTCTCTCGAGAGAATGTTAGCAAAGAGGTAACGGGGAGAGTAGAAAGCAGTACTCAAAGACAGGGAGAACAAGATCTACATTTCCCACCTGGCACTTCCCATGTAGGAGATATAGCAGGATGTATACTGGTTTTGAGGACAACTCAATGGACAGTGTAGGGAGAAAAGTTCCTGGCTCATTGAATGCCGTTTCTGGAGACCCTGCGATCAATGTGGGAGATATGTCAACACGTGTGTTGCTTTTGAGGACGGCTCTCTGGAGAGTCTTAGCAAAGAGGTCACACGGATAATCAGAGCAATTCTCAGAGACACTGAGAACAAGATCGACAATTCGCTCTTGGCACTTTCCCTGTAGGAGATACCGCAAGACGTTTCTGTATATTGGGCACAGCGCTCTGCAGGCTGTTAGCAGAGACTTTCCCGGGACAGTGAAACCCTATGTCAGAGACACTGAGAAGAAGCCCCAACGTTCCTTCCAGTCATTTTCAGTGTGGGTGCCTTCTCCACGTGGTTCCTGGTTTCACTGCAGCTCTGAAGAGAATGTTAGCAAAGAGGTAATCGGGACAGTGAAAACAGTACTCAAAGACAGGGAGAGCAAGCTCTACATTACTCTCTTGGCACTTTGGATGCGGGACATACAGCGAGATGTTTGCTACTTTTACATTTGGCTGTTGGGAGATTTACAGCACAAAGATATCTAGTTGATTTGAAGCAGTTCTGAGAAAGTCTAAACATAATCCCCACTTTTGCCTCCTGGCATTTTCCATGTGGGAGATATAGCAGGATGTATATTGGTATTAAGGAACTGTCCCCGGACAGTGTGGGCAGAAAAGTTCCTGGCTCCTTGAATGCCGTTCCTGGAGACACTGCGATCAATGAGGGAGATATGTCAAGATGTGTGTTGCTTTTGAGGACGGCTCTCTGGAGAGTCTTAGCAAAGAGGTCACACGGATAATCAGCGCAAGTCTCAGAGACACTGAGAACAAACTCCACGATTCCTCCTGGCACGTTCCCTGTAGGAGATACCGCAAGACGTTTCTGTATATTGGGCACAGCGCTCTGCAGGGTGTTAGCAGAGACTTTCCCGGCACAGTGAAACCCTATGTCAGAGACACTGAGAAGAAGCCCCAACGTTCCTTCCAGTCATTTTCAGTGTGGGTGCCTTCTCCACGTGGTTCCTGGTTTCACTGCAGCTCTGAAGAGAATGTTAGCAAAGAGGTAATCGGGACAGTGAAAACAGTACTCAAAGACAGGGAGAGCAAGCTCTCTCTTGGCACTTTGGATGCGGGACATACAGCGAGATGTTTGCTGCTTTTACATTTGGCTGTTGGGAGATTTACAGCACAAACATATCTAGTTGATTTGAAGCAGTTCTGAGAAAGTCTAAACATAATCGCCACTTTTCCCTCCTGGCATTTTCCATGTGGGAGATATAGCAGGATGTATATTGGTTTTAAGGAACTGTCCCCGGACAGTGTGGGCAGAAAAGTTCCTGGCTCCTTGAATGCCGTTCCTGGAGACACTGCTATCAATGAGGGAGATATGTCAAGATGTGTGTTGCTTTTGAGGACGGCTCTCTGGAGAGTCTTAGCAAAGAGGTCACACGGATAATCAGAGCAATTCTCAGAGACACTGAGAACAAGCTCCACAATTCCTCCTGGCACTTTCCCTGTAGGAGATACCGCAAGACGTTTCTGTATATTGGGCACAGCGCTCTGCAGGCTGTTAGCAGAGACTTTCCCGGCACAGTGAAACCCTATGTCAGAGACACTGAGAAGAGGCCCCAATGTTCCTTCCAGTCATTTTCAGTGTGGGTGCCTTCTCCACGTGGTTCCTGGTTTCACTGCAGCTCTGAAGAGAATGTTAGCAAAGAGGTAATCGGGACAGTGAAAACAGTACTCAAAGACAGGGAGAGCAAGCTCTCTCTTGGCACTTTGGATGCGGGACATACAGCGAGATGATTGCTGCTTTTGCGTTTGGCTGTTGGGCGATTTACAGCACAAAGATATCTAGTTGATTTGAAGCAGTTCTGAGAAAGTCTAAACATAATCCCCACTTTTCCCTCCTGGCATTTTCCATGTGGGAGATATAGCACGAGGTATATTTGTTTTAAGAAACTGTCCCCGGACAGTGTGGGTAGAAAAGTTCCTGGCTCATTGAATGCCGTTTCTGGAGACACTGCGATCAATGAGGGAGATATGTCAAGATGTGTGTTGCTTTTGAGGACGGCTCTCTGGAGAGTCTTAGCAAAGAGGTCACACGGATAATCAGAGCAATTCTCAGAGACACTGAGAACAACCATACAATTCACTTTTGGCCCTTTGCGTGTTTTACGTATAACAAGATGTTTATGGATTTTGAGGAGAACTCCTCGAGGGTGTAGGCACAAAAGTTGGTGGCACACTGAATGCCGTTATTGGAGACACTGAGAAACAAGCCCTACAATTCCCTCCTGGCTCTTTCCATGTTGGAGGTAGAGCAAGAAGATTGTTGGTTGGTTTTGCGCCTAGCTCTATGGCGAGAGTAGGCAGAGACATAATTAGGTGACTTGAAGCAGTTCCTATCGAGTCCAAGAACAGTCCCCACCTTTCCCTGCTGGCAGTTTCCATGTGGACATACGTCTTGATATGTGCTTTGCTTTTGAGCACAACTCTCTCTCGAGAGAATGTTAGCAAAGAGGTAACGGGGAGAGTAGAAAGCAGTACTCAAAGACAGGGAGAACAAGATCTACATTTCCCACCTGGCACTTCCCATGTAGGAGATATAGCAGGATGTATACTGGTTTTGAGGACAACTCAATGGACAGTGAAGGGAGAAAAGTTCCTGGCTCATTGAATGCCGTTTCTGGAGACCCTGCGATCAATGTGGGAGATATGTCAAGATGTGTGTTGCTTTTGAGGACGGCTCTCTGGAGAGTCTTAGCAAAGAGGTCACACGGATAATCAGAGCAATTCTCAGAGACACTTAGAACAAGATTGACAATTCGCTCTTGGCACTTTCCCTATAGGAGATACCGCAAGACGTTTCTGTATATTGGGCACAGCGCTCTGCAGGCTGTTAGCAGAGACTTTCCCGGCACAGTGAAACCCTATGTCAGAGACACTGAGAAGAAGCCCCAACGTTCCTTCCAGTCATTTTCAGTGTGGGTGCCTTCTCCACGTGGTTCCTGGTTTCACTGCAGCTCTGAAGAGAATGTTAGCAAAGAGGTAATCGGGACAGTGAAAACAGTACTCAAAGACAGGGAGAGCAAGCTCTACATTACTCTCTTGGCACTTTGGATGCGGGACATACAGCGAGATGTTTGCTGCTTTTGCGTTTGGCTGTTGGGAGATTTACAGCACAAAGATATCTAGTTGATTTGACGCAGTTCTGAGAAAGTCTAAACATAATCCCCACTTTTCCCTCCTGGCATTTTCCATGTGGGAGATATAGCACGAGGTATATTGGTTTTAAGAAACTGTCCCCGGACAGTGTAGGTAGAAAAGTTCCTGGCTCATTGAATGCCGTTCCTGGAGACACTGCGATCAATGAGGGAGATATGTCAAGATGTGTGTTGCTTTTGAGGACGGCTCTCTGGAGAGTCTTAGCAAAGAGGTCACACGGATAATCAGAGCAATTCTCAGAGACACTGAGACCAAGCTCCACAATTCCTCCTGGCACTTTCCCTGTAGGAGATACCGCAAGACGTTTCTGTATATTGGGCACAGCGCTCTGCAGGGTGTTAGCAGAGACTTTCCCGGGACAGTGAAACCCTATGTCAGAGACACTGAGAAGAGGCCCCAATGTTCCTTCCAGTCATTTTCAGTGTGGGTGCCTTCTCCACGTGGTTCCTGGTTTCACTGCAGCTCTGAAGAGAATGTTAGCAAAGAGGTAATCGGGACAGTGAAAACAGTACTCAAAGACAGGGAGAGCAAGCTCTCTCTTGGCACTTGGATGTGGGACATACAGCGAGATGCTTGCTGCTTTTACATTTGGCTGTTGGGAGATTTACAGCACAAAGATATCTAGTTGATTTGAAGCAGTTCTGAGAAAGTCTAAACATAATCCCCACTTTTCCCTCCTGGCATTTTGCATGTGGGAGATATAGCACGAGGTATATTTGTTTTGAGGACAACTCAATGGACAGTGTAGGGAGAAAAGTTCCTGGCTCCTTGAATGCCGTTCCTGGAGACACTGCGATCAATGAGGGAGATATGTCAAGATGTGTGTTGCTTTTGAGGACGGCTCTCTGGAGAGTCTTAGCAAAGAGGTCCCATGGATAATCAGAGCAATTCTCAGAGACACTGAGACCAAGCTCCACAATTCGCTCTTGGCACTTTCCCTGTAGGAGATACCGCAAGACGTTTCTGTATATTGGGCACAGCGCTCTGCAGGCTGTTAGCAGAGACTTTCCCGGGACAGTGAAACCCTATGTCAGAGACACTGAGAAGAAGCCCCAACGTTCCTTCCAGTCATTTTCAGTGTGGGTGCCTTCTCCACGTGGTTCCTGGTTTCACTGCAGCTCTGAAGAGAATGTTAGCAAAGAGGTAATCAGGACAGTGAAAACAATACTCAAAGACTGGGAGAGCAAGCTCTCTCTTGGCACTTTGGATGCGGGACATACAGCGAGATGTTTGCTGCTTTTACATTTGGCTGTTGGGAGATTTACAGCACAAACATATCTAGTTGATTTGAAGCAGTTCTGAGAAAGTCTAAACATAATCCCCACTTTTGCCTCCTGGCATTTTCCATGTGGGAGATATAGCAGGATGTATATTGGTTTTAAGGAACTGTCCCCGGACAGTGTGTGTAGAAAAGTTCCTGGCTCCTTGAATGCCGTTCCTGGAGACACTGCGATCAATGAGGGAGATATGTCAAGATGTGTGTTGCTTTTGAGGACGTCTCTCTGGAGAGTCTTAGCAAAGAGGTCACACGGATAATCAGAGCAATTCTCAGAGACACTGAGACCAAGCTCCACAATTCCTCCTGGCACTTTCCTTGTAGGAGATACCGCAAGACGTTTCTGTATATTGGGCACAGCGCTCTGCAGGCTGTTAGCAGAGACTTTCCCGGCACAGTGAAACCCTATGTCAGAGACACTGAGAAGAAGCCCCAACGTTCCTTCCAGTCATTTTCAGTGTGGGTGCCTTCTCCACGTGGTTCCTGGTTTCACTGCAGCTCTGAAGAGAATGTTAGCAAAGAGGTAATCGGGACAGTGAAAACAGTACTCAAAGACAGGGAGAGCAAGCTCTCTTGGCACTTTGGATGCGGGACATACAGCGAGATGTTTGCTGCTTTTACATTTGGCTGTTGGGAGATTTACAGCACAAAGATATCTAGTTGATTTGAAGCAGTTCTGAGAAAGTCTAAACATAATCCCCACTTTTCCCTCCTGGCATTTTCCATGTGGGAGATATAGCACGAGGTATAATTGTTTTGAGGACAACTCAATGGACAGTGTAGGGAGAAAAGTTCCTGGCTCATTGAATGCTGTTTCTGGAGACACTGCGATCAATGAGGGAGATATGTCAAGATGTGTGTTGCTTTTGAGGACGGCTCTCTGGAGAGTCTTAGCAAAGAGGTCACACGGATAATCAGAGCAATTCTCAGAGACACTGAGAACAACCATACAATTCACTTTTGGCCCTTTGCGTGTTTTACGTATAACAAGACGTTTATGGATTTTGAGGAGAACTCCTCGAGGGTGTATGTTGGGGGCAGCTAGCAGAAAAATACAAGTATGCAAGAAATTCGAGGGTATGCCGACCTTGCAGACCTGAGACAAATTAATCTGAGGAGCCAGGGAACAACTGGCCTTGCAGGTCTGAGATAAATAACCTTGAAGAAGTAGGGAGTAGGCAACAAGTTATCACTGTAGCTTTTAGCACATTCCAAAACTGTAGCTTCTAGCATGTAGTGAAACCGCAGGTAGGAGGGATTATTGTAATGAAACATTTAGAGCTAAGCCAATTAGAAATGATAGAATTTGTGTAATTTATGTAACTGTTAAGTAGCTGTATAAAAGCTTTCCGACGCGTCTAATAAACTGACACCTTGCTTGCATCAAGCAGCGTCCCGTCTCTCAATCGCGGCAAATTGGTGACCCCGACGTGATGGGGTGGTGAACCGCCTAGCTGAGCGGCTTGCTGCGAGTCCCACGGAACTTTGAATGAGCTGCTGAAAGGAAGCAGGAACTGGCCAGGAATCCCTCTGGATTTAAGAGGTGAGCTGTGGGAAACATGGGGAATCAGATGTCCCCCGCAGAGAGAGACGTATATGAAGTTATGAAAACGCTCCTCCGGAAACATAAAAAAGATATTTCCGGGCAGGACTTAAAGATTATGCTTAAGTGGGTACAAATGAAGATCCCCACTGTTACAGCCTCCAGTATTTTTACCCGGGAACTTTGGGACGATGTGGGGGTAAAGTTGTGGGACTTAGCGACGTCAGGGAATGCCGAGGCTCAGCGTTTGCTTCCGTGGTGGAGAAATATCTTTGAGGCTATTAAGGCACAGAAAAAGGGCCATAAAGACTCTCCAGATACTAAGGGGGAACCTTCATCAGCTCCGCCTTTGCTTCCCCCTCCGCTACCTCCGCGACGTGCTAAGTCGCCCGGACCCTTAAAGGTCTGTGCCGCAGGCTACCCTCCTGAGGAAGATCCGCTTGACCCGGGGCCCGTTGATCCTGATAAAGAGCCTGACTTGTACCCCCCTGACCCTCATGATACGTGGGCGAATATTAGACGTCAAGCTTTAAAAGAAGGTGACTTGGAAATAGCGCGAACGATAGTCGCCCCTGTTATTTATCAAGGCCGGGGAGTGCAGTGGGAGGCTTTGTCCTTCCCGGTGATTAAAGAGCTGCGCCGTACCGTCACAGAACATGGGCTCTCTTCCCCATATTTTGCGAGCCTGCTGTCTTCTGTCTTTGATACGTATGTTATGACTCCCCATGATTTAAAATCGCTAGTGCAATTGTTATTAACCCCTTCCCGGTATTCCCTGTGGGAGTCGCATTGGAGGGGGGGCCTTCAAACTCTCCTCACCAGCTACGTGGGTCATAATAATGCTGCTCTTGCCGCACTGACCATGGAGCACCTTATGGGTACGGGTCAGCACTCTAATCCAGCAGCACAGGCTCGAGATTGTCCACGAGAGGCCTTGGAAGCGATCCGCGAGGAAGCAAAAAAGGCTTTACTTAAAATACCCGATTCCAGTAAACCTCAAAAGGCATTCACCTCTATTACGCAGGAACCTCGGGAGCCGTACATGCAATTCATTGATAGACTTAAGCAAGCTTTAGAACGCCAAATAGATAATACCGAAGCTCGAGAAATTTTGCTATTAAAATTAGCAGTTGAAAATGCTAACGCCGACTGTAAAAAATTACTTAAATCTCTCCCTAACCCAGCTCCGACTTTGGTTAAAATGGTAGAGGCTTGTAATCGTATCGGTACTGTGGACCATAAATTTGAAGCGATGGCAGCTGCTTTCGCAGCTATGAGAGGCATGTCTGGGGGAGGAAATTGTTATGGTTGTGGTAAACCAGGCCATATCAAACGAAATTGTCTCGCTTCTAATGGGGGGCTAAAGCCCAAGCCCCTGGGATCTGTCCCCGATGCAGGAAGGGGCGTCATTATGCTAATCAATGTCGTTCTAAGTATAATTTTCAAGGGCAGCCGATACAGGGAAACCGCTTGCGGAGCGCGGGGCAGCGACGCGCACAGACACAAGTATCGTCGCCGGTGGATCGAGCCATGCAGATGGGTGTGACCTCGCCACAAGTCTTCGCCCAGCAACAGCCGGTAGCGCCGGATTGGACCTGGCAACCTCACACGCAGTAACGTTGCTTGATTCCTCTGTTCATTTATTAGCAACTGATGTTTCAGGTCCTTTATCCCCGAAAACACAAGGGCTACTATTAGGGAGATCATCGGTTACCTTAGCTGGACTTTTTGTATTGCCTGGAGTAATTGATGCGGATACCGTTGGGGAAATTAAAATCATGGCCTGGACCCCATTTCCCCCTTGCACAGTACCCAAAGGAAGCCGCATTGCACAATTACTACTGATCCCGCAGAACGCAAGCTCTCTTTTGCCTCACCCACCTCCGCAGCAAAGACAAGGAGGTTTTGGATCTACTGGGGATCCACAGATTCTCTGGGTACAGTCCATTTCCCAGAAGCGACCACTTTGTCAATGTACTCTTATTCACGGCACTCAGCAAGTAATCCTAAAAGGGATTATTGACACCGGGGCCGATGTTACCGTAATTTCACAGGCGAAGTGGCCTCCACAATGGCCTTTGGCAGCTGTGCCTCAGGCACTAGCCGGAATCGGAGGAGTTGGTAGAAGCCACCAATCCTCGGAATTGATCCAAATCAAAGGCCCAGAAGGACGAGTGGCTTCCGTCAAGCCTTTTGTGCTGCCTGTTCCTATGGTCTTATGGGGACGTGATGAGCTATCACAATGGGGAACTTCCATTCAGTCGCATTTTTAGGGGGGGCCATTGAGGTGCGCGACACCCTGAAACTGACTTGGAAAACTCAGACACCCATTTGGGTAGATCAATGGCCCCTACCACTCGAAAAGCTTCGCGCTCTCCAAGAACTGGTTACGGAACAATTAGCAAAAGGACATATAGTACCTACTACTAGTCCTTGGAATTCACCTGTCTTTGTTATTAAGAAGCAATCTGGCAAGTGGCACCTGCTCCATGATCTCAGAAAAATCAATGATGCTATGGTAGATATGGGAGCTCTGCAGCCAGGGCTCCCTTCTCCAACTATGATCCCCCGCAATTGGCATCTCACCGTTATTGACCTTAAGGATTGCTTTTTTAACATTCCACTACACCCTGATGACGCTGCCAAATTTGCTTTTTCAGTCCCAAGTGTCAATATGCAAGCCCCTGTGCAACGATATCAGTGGGTTGTACTGCCACAGGGAATGAAAAATAGCCCGACAATTTGTCAATGGTATGTCGCTAAGGTACTTAGCCCTGTCAGGGTTGCGTTGCCTCAAGTTCTGTTATATCATTATATGGATGATATCTTGATGGCTGCGCCTCACCTTGAGCTCATGGAAAAGGCCGTAGCCCTTGTCACGGCCGCTGTCAATTCGGCAGGCCTCTGTATTGCGCCTGAAAAAGTCCAGAAAATGCCCCCTTGGACCTACTTGGGTTGGCGCATCAGGACCCAGACGATAGTTCCCCAACCTGTGCATATACAGGCAGACATTAAAAATTTGCACGATGTTCAAAAATTATTAGGGACCATTACTTGGGTCCGACCCTTGCTAGGAATCTCCAATTCAGACTTAAGCCCTTTGTTTGAACTCCTCAAGGGAGATTCCGATTTACGCTCCCCTCGTCGACTTGGTCCTGAAGCCGCTGCTTCATTACAAAAAGTAGCGGAAGCCATTGCCTCACGGCAAGCACACCGCTGTGCGCCTGAATTGCCCTTCAATTTAATTATTTTGAACCCTGCACGTCAGCCATATGCTTTGATTTTTCAATGGGACCCTAACAATCCTGATCCCTTATTAATCATTGAGTGGGTCTTTTTACCCAACCAGCCCACTAAAACAATTTGGACACAACATGAAATGTTTGCTTCCTTGATAATTAAAGCACGGCAGCGCTTGCTTGCCCTGTCAGGGATGGACTTTGCTTCTATCTGTTTACCTGTAACTAATATGTACCTACAATAGTTATTCCAACAGTCTGATGCTTTCGTGTTTGCCTTAACAGATTATACGGGTCAACTAACCTCACATCCTCCGTCCCACAAGCTTCTACATGCTCATTTTAACTTAATATCCATACCAAAGAGATGTCACCAGCCCCTCCAAGGCCTTACTGTGTTCACCGATGGGTCTGGAAAAACACACAAGTCGGTGATTGTCTGGTGGGATGACCGCTCTCAACAATGGGAGTCAGACGTTGAGACAGTCTCCGGGTCCCCTCAAATCGTAGAGCTTGCCGCTGTTGTTCGAGCTTTTCGTAAGTGGTCTACACCACTGAATCTTATTACTGATTCTGCTTATGTTGCAGGCGTCGTCGAACGGGCAGAGGCCTCGGTGCTGCGTCATACTTCGCATGCTGATTTGTTTGCTTTGTTGCAGGAACTTGTTTTCCTTTTAACTTCTCGAACACATCCCTATTTTGTTTTACATGTTAGATCGCACACCTCTTTACCTGGGTTTATTGCAGAAGGCAATCGACGGGCCGATATGCTCACTCTGCCGGTACAAGTTTTACCTGACCGTATTGCACAAGCTAAGCTTAGTCATTCCTTTTTCCATCAGAATGCAGGGGGCCTCAAACGTCAGTTTGGCCTCACTTCTCAGCAAGCGGCGAACATTATCGCTGTCTGCCGTGATTGTCAAAAACATTCTTTTCCTACGGCACCAGGTGGGGTTAATCCCAGAGGCTTACAAAGCCTGCAATTATGGCAGACGGATGTCACACACTATCCAGAATTTGGGAGATTAAAATACGTCCATTCCTCTATTGACACCTTTTCAGGCACTCTATTTGCCTCCTGCCATGTGGGGGAGGCGGCGAAAGATGTTCGCAGGCATCTGCTGCGTGCTTTTGCTACCTTAGGCATCCCTGCACAAATCAAAACAGACAATGGCCCTGCTTATATCTCGGCTGCACTTAAAACCTTTTTTATCTCTTGGGGGATCACTCACATCACTGGGATCCCGCATTCCCCTACAGGCCAGTCCCTGATTGAACGCTCTCATCAGTCTTTAAAGCGCTTGTTACAACAACAGAAAGGGGGAGTAGGGACAGCGACCCCTGAAGAACGTCTACAGAAAGCCCTGTATGTTTTTAACTTTTTAAATTGTTCTTTAATAGATAACAACCCTCCGATCGTTCGCCACTTTAACACAAACACTTCTTTCGAAGCCAGCGTAAAAGCTCCAGTCCTGATCCGCGACCCTGAGACAGGTAAGGTCTTGGGGCCATACCCCCTTGTCACATGGGGCAGAGGCTATGCTTGTGTTTCCACAGAACGAGGCCCCAGGTGGATCCCAGCGAAGAGCATGCGACCTTTCCGTGAACCCCTACCACAATCGGATGGCCACAACACCAATCCACAGCTAGATCATTCCCCTGAACAGCATACCGAAGAACATTCGGAGGACTGATGCAGTGCTCTTATGGACAATAGAGCAGAGACTCCAGTAGAACATATTCATTGCGTCGCCTGTGGTAATTGTGACCCTTAGGTTTTATGTGACTGCTATCGCTGTGGTAAGAGATGGTAGCGATGGTTAACATTGGCCAATAGATGGTGTGACAGTTGCCTAATATATGAAGTTAGCATTGTAAGAATTTAGCATTGCAAAAAAAAAAAAAAAAAAAAAAAAAAAAAAAAAAAAAAGGGGTGGGGGGAAGAGTCCGTCAAACATTATGATCCTGTTAACACTTTTTTGTATATGTGCGGCCTGGACACATGCCAATCCTTTGCCAGGGTATCACCCTCACCTTTTTGACCCCCGTCAAAATGTCTGGGTTACTCTGTCCAGGTCGCTCAATACAACTAGCTTTTGTGCCAGCCTTGCTACGCCCAGCTCGCCCTTCACCACCTGCTTAGTAGGGGTACCACTGAATAACTCGACCTTTTTACTGTTTAATAACTCTATGACAACCTTACAGAAGCAGTACAATATTTCTGGAAGGCTTCCTTTTTCATGGAAAAATCTTAAGGACCTTTTTGAAAAATACGATAATTGGGATGATAAATTACCAATAGGGCCCGAGCCGCAGGAAATTGACTTAGTAGATTCTCTTAATGCTTCTCATTGTTTGTTTATTGGCCTTAGGTCATGGTCGGGGGCCCGAAAAGAGGGGCGCTTAGTCAAGGATTCTCCACCGACCATCATCTCACCTATTGGTAATGCTACCCTCTGGCAACAACAATGGTGTTTGAGCATTGCTCGAAACGCCACTCACTCAGCCCCCGGTACCATGCTCCCTAGGCGGCTCCCCTTGGGGTTCTTTTTTATTTGCGGAAATAGAGCTTGGTCTGGGATCCCTTCTAACCCTAGAGGAGGCCCGTGTACTATTGGACAGCTTAGTCTTGGCACTCCTCACTATCATCCAAGCCCAAAACAGCAGTTACGTTTTACTCGTGACACAATACAAGCATTAGATAATACCTGTGACGATAATGTTAAGCTATGGAATCGCTGGGAGGTTTTTTTCGCCTCGCTATTTACCCCTGGGGTGGCAGCAGCGAGAGCCCACAGAAACTTAGATGCAATTGCCTGTTGGGTTGTTAAGCAAGCAAATGCTACCAGCCGCATGCTATCTGAGATGGCTGAAGACTTATCTACGGTACAACATGCAGTCCTGCAAAACAGAGCCGCTATTGACTTCTTGCTACTAGCCCATGGACATGGCTGTGAGGATTTTGACGGAATGTGCTGCATGGACTTGGAGGACCACTCTTCTTCGATACATAAGCAAATTACACAACTCCTTGCGCATTCACAAAAGGTGCAATCTGATACGGACTTCTTCGGATTGGGTACTTTGGGTGATTGGTTTGGGCTAAAGGGCTGGCTTAGGAGCCTGGTACAATCTGCTGTACTCATATTAGTTATTATATTGGTAGGCCTTTTGATTCTAAGCTGTGCTCTTTCCTGTGTCAGGTCTATGGTGACTAAAGTTGTTCGATATACATGGTTTATTCAAAATGGCGATATTCCGAAGATTTACGCTAGTGTTAGTTCTGTCCAGCTCACTGAGAATGATGACTTTTAAACCCGTGCCTCAGTTCTGCCTTTAAAGAAACAAAAAAGGGGGAGATGTTGGGGGCAGCTAGCAGAAAAGTACAAGTATGCAAGAAATTCGAGGGTATGCCGAGCTTGCAGACCTGAGACAAATAAATCTGAGGAGCCAGGGAACAACTGGCCTTGCAGGTCTGAGATAAATAACCTTGAAGAAGTAGGGAGTAGGCAACAAGTTATCACTGTAGCTTTTAGCACATTCCAAAACTGTAGCTTCTAGCATGTAGTGAAACCGCAGGTAGGAGGGATTATTGTAATGAAACATTTAGAGCTAAGCCAATTAGAAATGATAGAATTTGTGTAATTTATGTAACTGTTAAGTAGCTGTATAAAAGCTTTCCGACGCGTCTAATAAACTGACACCTTGCTTGCATCAAGCAGCGTCCCGTCTCTCAATCGCGGCAGGTGTAGGCACAAAAGTTGGTGGCACACCGAATGCCGTTATTGGAGACACTGAGAAACAAGCCCTACAATTCCCTCCTGGCTCTTTCCATGTTGGAGGTAGAGCAAGAAGATTGTTGGTTGGTTTTGCGCCTAGCTCTATGGCGAGAGTAGGCAGAGACATAATTAGGTGACTTGAAGCAGTTCCTATCGAGTCCAAGAACAGTCCCCACCTTTCCCTGCTGGCAGTTTCCATGTGGACATATGTCTTGATATGTGCTTTGCTTTTGAGCACAACTCTCTCTCGAGAGAATGTTAGCAAAGAGGTAACGGGGAGAGTAGAAAGCAGTACTCAAAGACAGGGAGAACAAGATCTACATTTCCCACCTGGCACTTCCCATGTAGGAGATATAGCAGGATGTATACTGGTTTTGAGGACAGCTCAATGGACAATGTAGGGAGAAAAGTTCCTGGCTCATTGAATGCCGTTTCTGGAGACCCTGCGATCAATGTGGGAGATATGTCAACACGTGTGTTGCTTTTGAGGACGGCTCTCTGGAGAGTCTTAGCAAAGAGGTCACACGGATAATCAGAGCAATTCTCAGAGACACTGAGAACAAGATCGACAATTCGCTCTTGGCACTTTCCCTGTAGGAGATACCGCAAGACGTTTCTGTATATTGGGTACAGCGCTCTGCAGGTTGTTAGCAGAGACTTTCCCGGGACAGTGAAACCCTATGTCAGAGACACTGAGAAGAAGCCCCAACGTTCCTTCCAGTCATTTTCAGTGTGGGTGCCTTCTCCACGTGGTTCCTGGTTTCACTGCAGCTCTGAAGAGAATGTTAGCAAAGAGGTAATCGGGACAGTGAAAACAGTACTCAAAGACAGGGAGAGCAAGCTCTCTCTTGGCACTTTGGATGCGGGACATACAGCGAGATGTTTGCTGCTTTTGCGTTTGGTTGTTGGGAGATTTACAGCACAAAGATATCTAGTTGATTTGAAGCAGTTCTGAGAAAGTCTAAACATGATCCCCACTTTTCCCTCCTGGCATTTTCCATGTGGGAGATATAGCAGGATGTATATTGGTTTTAAGGAACTGTCCCCGGATAGTGTGGGTAGAAAAGTTCCTGGCTCCTTGAATGTCGTTCCTGGAGACACTGTGATCAATGAGGGAGATATGTCAAGATGTGTGTTGCTTTTGAGGACGTCTCTCTGGAGAGTCTTAGCAAAGAGGTCACACGGATAATCAGAGCAATTCTCAGAGACACTGAGACCAAGCTCCACAATTCCTCCTGGCACTTTCCTTGTAGGAGATACCGCAAGACGTTTCTGTATATTGGGCACAGCGCTCTGCAGGCTGTTAGCAGAGACTTTCCCGGGACAGTGAAACCCTATGTCAGAGACACTGAGAAGAAGCCCCAACGTTCCTTCCAGTCATTTTCAGTGTGGGTGCCTTCTCCACGTGGTTCCTGGTTTCACTGCAGCTCTGAAGAGAATGTTAGCAAAGAGGTAATCGGGACAGTGAAAACAGTACTCAAAGACAGGGAGAGCAAGCTCTCTCTTGGCACTTTGGATGCGGGACATACAGCGAGATGTTTGCTGCTTTTGCGTTTGGTTGTTGGGAGATTTACAGCACAAAGATATCTAGTTGATTTGAAGCAGTTCTGAGAAAGTCTAAACATGATCCCCACTTTTCCCTCCTGGCATTTTCCATGTGGGAGATATAGCACGATGTATATTGGTTTTAAGGAACTGTCCCCGGATAGTGTGGGTAGAAAAGTTCCTGGCTCCTTGAATGTCGTTCCTGGAGACACTGTGATCAATGAGGGAGATATGTCAAGATGTGTGTTGCTTTTGAGGACGTCTCTCTGGAGAGTCTTAGCAAAGAGGTCACACGGATAATCAGAGCAATTCTCAGAGACACTGAGAACAAGCTCCACAATTCCTCCTGGCACTTTTCTTGTAGGAGATACCGCAAGACGTTTCTGTATATTGGGCACAGCGCTCTGCAGGCTGTTAGCAGAGACTTTCCCGGCACAGTGAAACCCTATGTCAGAGACACTGAGAAGAAGCCCCAATGTTCCTTCCAGTCATTTTCAGTGTGGGTGCCTTCTCCACGTGGTTCCTGGTTTCACTGCAGCTCTGAAGAGAATGTTAGCAAAGAGGTAATCGGGACAGTGAAAACAGTACTCAAAGACAGGGAGAGCAAGCTCTACATTACTCTCTTGGCACTTTGGATGCGGGACATACAGCGAGATGTTTGCTGCTTTTACGTTTGGCTGTTGGGAGATTTACAGCACAAAGATATCTAGTTGATTTGAAGCAGTTCTGAGAAAGTCTAAACATAATCCCCACTTTTCCCTCCTGGCATTTTCCATGTGGGAGATATAGCACGAGGTATATTTGTTTTGAGGACAACTCAATGGACAGTGTAGGGAGAAAAGTTCCTGGCTCCTTGAATGCCGTTTCTGGAGACACTGCGATCAATGAGGGAGATATGTCAAGATGTGTGTTGCTTTTGAGGACGGCTCTCTGGAGAGTCTTAGCAAAGAGGTCACACGGATAATCAGAGCAATTCTCAGAGACACTCAGAACAACGATACAATTAACGTTTGGCCCTTTGCGTGTTTTACGTATAACAAGACGTTTATGGATTTTGAGGAGAACTCCTCGAGGGTGTTGGCACAAAAGTTGGTGGCACACTGAATGCCGTTATTGGAGACACTGAGAATCAAGCCCTACAATTCCCTCCTGGCTCTTTCCATGTTGGAGGTAGAGCAAGAAGATTGTTGGTTGGTTTTGCGCCTAGCTCTATGGCGAGAGTAGGCAGAGACATAATTAGGTGACTTGAAGCAGTTCCTATCGAGTCCAAGAACAGTCCCCACCTTTCCCTGCTGGCAGTTTCCATGTGGACATATGTCTTGATATGTGCTTTGCTTTTGAGCACAACTCTCTCTCGAGAGAATGTTAGCAAAGAGGTAACGGGGAGAGTAGAAAGCAGTACTCAAAGACAGGGAGAACAAGATCTACATTTCCCACCTGGCGCTTCCCTTGTAGGAGATATAGCAGGATGTATACTGGTTTTGAGGACAACTCAATGGACAGTGAAGGGAGAAAAGTTCCTGGCTCATTGAATGCCGTTTCTGGAGACACTGCGATCAATGTGGGAGATATGTCAAGATGTGTGTTGGTTTTGAGGACGTCTGTCTGGAGAGTCTTAGCAAAGAGGTCACACGGATAATCAGAGCAATTCTCAGAGACACTGAGAACAAGATCGACAATTCGCTCTTGGCACTTTCCCTGTAGGAGATACCGCAAGACGTTTCTGTATATTGGGCACAGCGCTCTGCAGGGTGTCAGCAGAGACTTTCCCGGCACAGTGAAACCCTATGTCAGAGACACTGAGAAGAAGCCCCAATGTTCCTTCCAGTCATTTTCAGTGTGGGTGCCTTCTCCACGTGGTTCCTGGTTTCACTGCAGCTCTGAAGAGAATGTTAGCAAAGAGGTAATCGGGACAGTGAAAACAGTACTCAAAGACAGGGAGAGCAAGCTCTACATTACTCTCTTGGCACTTTGGATGCGGGACATACAGCGAGATGTTTGCTGCTTTTGCGTTTGGCTGTTGGGAGATTTACAGCACAAAGATATCTAGTTGATTTGAAGCAGTTCTGAGAAAGTCTAAACATAATCCCCACTTTTCCCTCCTGGCATTTTCCATGTGGGAGATATAGCACGAGGTATATTTGTTTGGAGGACAACTCAATGGACAGTGTAGGGAGAAAAGTTCCTGGCTCCTTGAATGCCGTTTCTGGAGACACTGCGATCAATGAGGGAGATATGTCAAGATGTGTGTTGCTTTTGAGGACGTCTCTCTGGAGAGTCTTAGCAAAGAGGTCACACGGATAATCAGAGCAATTCTCAGAGACACTGAGACCAAGCTCCACAATTCCTCCTGGCACTTTCCCTGTAGGAGATCCCGCAAGACGTTTCTGTATATTGGGCACAGCGCTCTGCAGGCTGTTAGCAGAGACTTTCCCGGCACAGTGAAACCCTATGTCAGAGACACTGAGAAGAAGCCCCAATGTTCCTTCCAGTCATTTTCAGCGTGGGTGCCTTCTCCACGTGGTTCCTGGTTTCACTGCAGCTCTGAAGAGAATGTTAGCAAAGAGGTAATCGGGACAGTGAAAACAGTACTCAAAGACAGGGAGAGCAAGCTCTACATTACTCTCTTGGCACTTTGGATGCGGGACATACAGCGAGATGTTTGCTGCTTTTACATTTGGCTGTTGGGAGATTTACAGCACAAAGATATCTAGTTGATTTGACGTAGTTCTGAGAAAGTCTAAACATAATCCCCACTTTTCCCTCCTGGCATTTTCCATGTGGGAGATATAGCACGAGGTATATTTGTTTTGAGGACAACTCAATGGACAGTGTAGGGAGAAAAGTTCCTGGCTCCTTGAATGCCGTTTCTGGAGACACTGCGATCAATGAGGGAGATATGTCAAGATGTGTGTTGCTTTTGAGGACGGCTCTCTGGAGAGTCTTAGCAAAGAGGTCACACGGATAATCAGAGCAATTCTCAGAGACACTCAGAACAACGATACAATTAACGTTTGGCCCTTTGCGTGTTTTACGTATAACAAGACGTTTATGGATTTTGAGGAGAACTCCTCGAGGGTGTTGGCACAAAAGTTGGTGGCACACTGAATGCCGTTATTGGAGACACTGAGAATCAAGCCCTACAATTCCCTCCTGGCTCTTTCCATGTTGGAGGTAGAGCAAGAAGATTGTTGGTTGGTTTTGCGCCTAGCTCTATGGCGAGAGTAGGCAGAGACATAATTAGGTGACTTGAAGCAGTTCCTATCGAGTCCAAGAACAGTCCCCACCTTTCCCTGCTGGCAGTTTCCATGTGGACATATGTCTTGATATGTGCTTTGCTTTTGAGCACAACTCTCTCTCAAGAGAATGTTAGCAAAGAGGTAACGGGGAGAGTAGAAAGCAGTACTCAAAGACAGGGAGAACAAGATCTACATTTCCCACCTGGCGCTTCCCTTGTAGGAGATATAGCAGGATGTATACTGGTTTTGAGGACAACTCAATGGACAGTGAAGGGAGAAAAGTTCCTGGCTCATTGAATGCCGTTTCTGGAGACCCTGCGATCAATGTGGGAGATATGTCAAGATGTGTGTTGGTTTTGAGGACGGCTCTCTGGAGAGTCTTAGCAAAGAGGTCACACGGATAATCAGAGCAATTCTCAGAGACACTGAGAACAAGATCGACAATTCGCTCTTGGCACTTTCCCTGTAGGAGATACCGCAAGACGTTTCTGTATATTGGGCACAGCGCTCTGCAGGGTGTCAGCAGAGACTTTCCCGGCACAGTGAAACCCTATGTCAGAGACACTGAGAAGAAGCCCCAATGTTCCTTCCAGTCATTTTCAGTGTGGGTGCCTTCTCCACGTGGTTCCTGGTTTCACTGCAGCTCTGAAGAGAATGTTAGCAAAGAGGTAATCGGGACAGTGAAAACAGTACTCAAAGACAGGGAGAGCAAGCTCTACATTACTCTCTTGGCACTTTGGATGCGGGACATACAGCGAGATGTTTGCTGCTTTTACATTTGGCTGTTGGGAGATTTACAGCACAAAGATATCTAGTTGATTTGACGTAGTTCTGAGAAAGTCTAAACATAATCCCCACTTTTCCCTCCTGGCATTTTCCATGTGGGAGATATAGCACGAGGTATATTTGTTTTGAGGACAACTCAATGGACAGTGTAGGGAGAAAAGTTCCTGGCTCCTTGAATGCCGTTTCTGGAGACACTGCGATCAATGAGGGAGATATGTCAAGATGTGTGTTGCTTTTGAGGACGGCTCTCTGGAGAGTCTTAGCAAAGAGGTCACACGGATAATCAGAGCAATTCTCAGAGACACTCAGAACAACGATACAATTAACGTTTGGCCCTTTGCGTGTTTTACGTATAACAAGACGTTTATGGATTTTGAGGAGAACTCCTCGAGGGTGTTGGCACAAAAGTTGGTGGCACACTGAATGCCGTTATTGGAGACACTGAGAATCAAGCCCTACAATTCCCTCCTGGCTCTTTCCATGTTGGAGGTAGAGCAAGAAGATTGTTGGTTGGTTTTGCGCCTAGCTCTATGGCGAGAGTAGGCAGAGACATAATTAGGTGACTTGAAGCAGTTCCTATCGAGTCCAAGAACAGTCCCCACCTTTCCCTGCTGGCAGTTTCCATGTGGACATATGTCTTGATATGTGCTTTGCTTTTGAGCACAACTCTCTCTCAAGAGAATGTTAGCAAAGAGGTAACGGGGAGAGTAGAAAGCAGTACTCAAAGACAGGGAGAACAAGATCTACATTTCCCACCTGGCGCTTCCCTTGTAGGAGATATAGCAGGATGTATACTGGTTTTGAGGACAACTCAATGGACAGTGAAGGGAGAAAAGTTCCTGGCTCATTGAATGCCGTTTCTGGAGACACTGCGATCAATGAGGGAGATATGTCAAGATGTGTGTTGCTTTTCAGGACGTCTCTCTGGAGAGTCTTAGCAAAGAGGTCACACGGATAATCAGAGCAATTCTCAGAGACACTGAGAACAAGATCGACAATTCGCTCTTGGCACTTTCCCTGTAGGAGATCCCGCAAGACGTTTCTGTATATTGGGCACAGCGCTCTGCAGGCTGTTAGCAGAGACTTTCCCGGCACAGTGAAACCCTATGTCAGAGACACTGAGAAGAAGCCCCAATGTTCCTTCCAGTCATTTTCAGTGTGGGTGCCTTCTCCACGTGGTTCCTGGTTTCACTGCAGCTCTGAAGAGAATGTTAGCAAAGAGGTAATCGGGACAGTGAAAACAGTACTCAAAGACAGGGAGAGGAAGCTCTCTTGGCACTTTGGATGCGGGACATACAGCGAGATGTTTGCTGCTTTTACGTTTGGCTGTTGGGAGATTTACAGCACAAAGATATCTAGTTGATTTGAAGCAGTTCTGAGAAAGTCTAAACATAATCCCCACTTTTCCCTCCTGGCATTTTCCATGTGGGAGATATAGCACGAGGTATATTTGTTTTGAGGACAACTCAATGGACAGTGTAGGGAGAAAAGTTCCTGGCTCCTTGAATGCCGTTTCTGGAGACACTGCGATCAATGAGGGAGATATGTCAAGATGTGTGTTGCTTTTGAGGACGGCTCTCTGGAGAGTCTTAGCAAAGAGGTCACACGGATAATCAGAGCAATTCTCAGAGACACTGAGAACAACCATACAATTCACTTTTGGCCCTTTGCGTGTTTTACGTATAACAAGACGTTTATGGATTTTGAGGAGAACTCCTCGAGGGTGTAGGCACAAAAGTTGGTGGCACCCTGAATGCCGTTATTGGAGACACTGAGAAACAAGCCCTACAATTCCCTCCTGGCTCTTTCCATGTTGGAGGTAGAGCAAGAAGATTGTTGGTTGGTTTTGCGCCTAGCTCTATGGCGAGAGTAGGCAGAGACGTAATTAGGTGACTTGAAGCAGTTCCTATCGAGTCCAAGAACAGTCCCCACCTTTCCCTGCTGGCAGTTTCCGTGTGGACATATGTCTTGAGATGTGCTTTGCTTTTGAGCACAACTCTCTCTCGAGAGAATGTTAGCAAAGAGGTAACGGGGAGAGTAGAAAGCAGTACTCAAAGACAGGGAGAACAAGATCTACATTTCCCACCTGGCACTTCCCATGTAGGAGATATAGCAGGATGTATACTGGTTTTGAGGACAACTCAATGGACAGTGAAGGGAGAAAAGTTCCTGGCTCATTGAATGCCGTTTCTGGAGACCCTGCGATCAATGTGGGAGATATGTCAAGATGTGTGTTGGTTTTGAGGACGGCTCTCTGGAGAGTCTTAGCAAAGAGGTCACACGGATAATCAGAGCAATTCTCAGAGACACTGAGAACAAGATCGACAATTCGCTCTTGGCACTTTCCCTGTAGGAGATACCGCAAGACGTTTCTGTATATTGGGCACAGCGCTCTGCAGGGTGTCAGCAGAGACTTTCCCGGCACAGTGAAACCCTATGTCAGAGACACTGAGAAGAAGCCCCAATGTTCCTTCCAGTCATTTTCAGTGTGGGTGCCTTCTCCACGTGGTTCCTGGTTTCACTGCAGCTCTGAAGAGAATGTTAGCAAAGAGGTAATCGGGACAGTGAAAACAGTACTCAAAGACAGGGAGAGCAAGCTCTACATTACTCTCTTGGCACTTTGGATGCGGGACATACAGCGAGATGTTTGCTGCTTTTACATTTGGCTGTTGGGAGATTTACAGCACAAAGATATCTAGTTGATTTGAAGCAGTTCTGAGAAAGTCTAAACATAATCCCCACTTTTCCCTCCTGGCATTTTCCATGTGGGAGATATAGCACGAGGTATATTTGTTTGGAGGACAACTCAATGGACAGTGTAGGGAGAAAAGTTCCTGGCTCATTGAATGCCGTTTCTGGAGACACTGCGATCAATGAGGGAGATATGTCAAGATGTGTGTTGCTTTTGAGGACGTCTCTCTGGAGAGTCTTAGCAAAGAGGTCACACGGATAATCAGAGCAATTCTCAGAGACACTGAGAACAAGATCGACAATTCGCTCTTGGCACTTTCCCTGTAGGAGATCCCGCAAGACGTTTCTGTATATTGGGCACAGCGCTCTGCAGGCTGTTAGCAGAGACTTTCCCGGCACAGTGAAACCCTATGTCAGAGACACTGAGAAGAAGCCCCAATGTTCCTTCCAGTCATTTTCAGTGTGGGTGCCTTCTCCACGTGGTTCCTGGTTTCACTGCAGCTCTGAAGAGAATGTTAGCAAAGAGGTAATCGGGACAGTGAAAACAGTACTCAAAGACAGGGAGAGCAAGCTCTCTTGGCACTTTGGATGCGGGACATACAGCGAGATGTTTGCTGCTTTTACGTTTGGCTGTTGGGAGATTTACAGCACAAAGATATCTAGTTGATTTGAAGCAGTTCTGAGAAAGTCTAAACATAATCCCCACTTTTCCCTCCTGGCATTTTCCATGTGGGAGATATAGCACGAGGTATATTTGTTTTGAGGACAACTCAATGGACAGTGTAGGGAGAAAAGTTCCTGGCTCCTTGAATGCCGTTTCTGGAGACACTGCGATCAATGAGGGAGATATGTCAAGATGTGTGTTGCTTTTGAGGACGGCTCTCTGGAGAGTCTTAGCAAAGAGGTCACACGGATAATCAGAGCAATTCTCAGAGACACTCAGAACAACGATACAATTAACGTTTGGCCCTTTGCGTGTTTTACGTATAACAAGACGTTTATGGATTTTGAGGAGAACTCCTCGAGGGTGTTGGCACAAAAGTTGGTGGCACACTGAATGCCGTTATTGGAGACACTGAGAATCAAGCCCTACAATTCCCTCCTGGCTCTTTCCATGTTGGAGGTAGAGCAAGAAGATTGTTGGTTGGTTTTGCGCCTAGCTCTATGGCGAGAGTAGGCAGAGACATAATTAGGTGACTTGAAGCAGTTCCTATCGAGTCCAAGAACAGTCCCCACCTTTCCCTGCTGGCAGTTTCCATGTGGACATATGTCTTGAGATGTGCTTTGCTTTTGAGCACAACTCTCTCTCGAGAGAATGTTAGCAAAGAGGTAACGGGGAGAGTAGAAAGCAGTACTCAAAGACAGGGAGAACAAGATCTACATTTCCCACCTGGCGCTTCCCTTGTAGGAGATATAGCAGGATGTATACTGGTTTTGAGGACAACTCAATGGACAGTGTAGGGAGAAAAGTTCCTGGCTCATTGAATGCCGTTTCTGGAGACCCTGCGATCAATGTGGGAGATATGTCAAGATGTGTGTTGGTTTTGAGGACGGCTCTCTGGAGAGTCTTAGCAAAGAGGTCACACGGATAATCAGAGCAATTCTCAGAGACACTGAGAACAAGATCGACAATTCGCTCTTGGCACTTTCCCTGTAGGAGATACCGCAAGACGTTTCTGTATATTGGGCACAGCGCTCTGCAGGGTGTCAGCAGAGACTTTCCCGGCACAGTGAAACCCTATGTCAGAGACACTGAGAAGAAGCCCCAATGTTCCTTCCAGTCATTTTCAGTGTGGGTGCCTTCTCCACGTGGTTCCTGGTTTCACTGCAGCTCTGAAGAGAATGTTAGCAAAGAGGTAATCGGGACAGTGAAAACAGTACTCAAAGACAGGGAGAGCAAGCTCTACATTACTCTCTTGGCACTTTGGATGCGGGACATACAGCGAGATGTTTGCTGCTTTTACATTTGGCTGTTGGGAGATTTACAGCACAAAGATATCTAGTTGATTTGAAGCAGTTCTGAGAAAGTCTAAACATAATCCCCACTTTTCCCTCCTGGCATTTTCCATGTGGGAGATATAGCACGAGGTATATTTGTTTGGAGGACAACTCAATGGACAGTGTAGGGAGAAAAGTTCCTGGCTCCTTGAATGCCGTTTCTGGAGACACTGCGATCAATGAGGGAGATATGTCAAGATGTGTGTTGCTTTTGAGGACGGCTCTCTGGAGAGTCTTAGCAAAGAGGTCACACGGATAATCAGAGCAATTCTCAGAGACACTGAGACCAAGCTCCACAATTCCTCCTGGCACTTTCCCTGTAGGAGATACCGCAAGACGTTTCTGTATATTGGGCACAGCGCTCTGCAGGCTGTTAGCAGAGACTTTCCCGGCACAGTGAAACCCTATGTCAGAGACACTGAGAAGAAGCCCCAATGTTCCTTCCAGTCATTTTCAGTGTGGGTGCCTTCTCCACGTGGTTCCTGGTTTCACTGCAGCTCTGAAGAGAATGTTAGCAAAGAGGTAATCGGGACAGTGAAAACAGTATTCAAAGACAGGGAGAGCAAGCTCTACATTACTCTCTTGGCACTTTGGATGCGGGACATACAGCGAGATGTTTGCTGCTTTTGCGTTTGGCTGTTGGGAGATTTACAGCACAAAGATATCTAGTTGATTTGAAGCAGTTCTGAGAAAGTCTAAACATTATCCCCACTTTTCCCTCCTGGCATTTTCCATGTGGGAGATATAGCACGATGTATATTTGTTTTGAGGACAACTCAATGGACAGTGTAGGGAGAAAAGTTCCTGGCTCCTTGAATGCCGTTTCTGGAGACACTGCGATCAATGAGGGAGATATGTCAAGATGTGTGTTGCTTTTGAGGATGGCTCTCTGGAGAGTCTTAGCAAAGAGGTCACACGGATAATCAGAGCAATTCTCAGAGACACTGAGAACAACCGTACAAATCACTCTTTCCCTTTGCTTGTTTTACGTATAACAAGACGTTTATGGATTTTGAGGAGAACTCCTCGAGGGTGTAGGCACAAAAGTTGGTGGCACACTGAATGCCGTTATTGGAGACACTGAGAAACAAGCCCTACAATTCCCTCCTGGCTCTTTCCATGTTGGAGGTAGAGCAAGAAGATTGTTGGTTGGTTTTGCGCCTAGCTCTATGGCGAGAGTAGGCAGAGACATAATTAGGTGACTTGAAGCAGTTCCTATCGAGTCCAAGAACAGTCCCCACCTTTCCCTGCTGGCAGTTTCCATGTGGACATATGTCTTGATATGTGCTTTGCTTTTGAGCACAACTCTCTCTCGAGAGAATGTTAGCAAAGAGGTAACGGGGAGAGTAGAAAGCAGTACTCAAAGACAGGGAGAACAAGATCTACATTTCCCACCTGGCACTTCCCATGTAGGAGATATAGCAGGATGTATACTGGTTTTGAGGACAACTCAATGGACAGTGAAGGGAGAAAAGTTCCTGGCTCATTGAATGCCGTTTCTGGAGACCCTGCGATCAATGTGGGAGATATGTCAACACGTGTGTTGGTTTTGAGGACGGCTCTCTGGAGAGTCTTAGCAAAGAGGTCACACGGATAATCAGAGCAATTCTCAGAGACACTGAGAACAAGATCGACAATTCGCTCTTGGCACTTTCCCTGTAGGAGATACCACAAGACGTTTCTGTATATTGGGCACAGCGCTCTGCAGGCTGTTAGCAGAGACTTTCCCGGCACAGTGAAACCCTATGTCAGAGACACTGAGAAGAAGCCCCAACGTTCCTTCCAGTCATTTTCAGTGTGGGTGCCTTCTCCACGTGGTTCCTGGTTTCACTGCAGCTCTGAAGAGAATGTTAGCAAAGAGGTAATCGGGACAGTGAAAACAGTACTCAAAGACAGGGAGAGCAAGCTCTCTTGGCACTTTGGATGCGGGACATACAGGGAGATGTTTGCTGCTTTTACATTTGGCTGTTGGGAGATTTACAGCACAAAGATATCTAGTTGATTTGAAGCAGTTCTGAGAAAGTCTAAACATAATCCCCACTTTTCCCTCCTGGCATTTTCCATGTGGGAGATATAGCACGATGTATATTTGTTTGGAGGACAACTCAAGGGACAGTGTAGGGAGAAAAGTTCCTGGCTCATTGAATGCCGTTTCTGGAGACACTGCGATCAATGAGGGAGATATGTCAAGATGTGTGTTGGTTTTGAGGACGTCTCTCTGGAGAGTCTTAGCAAAGAGGTCACACGGATAATCAGAGCAATTCTCAGAGACACTGAGAACAACCATACAATTCACTTTTGGCCCTTTGCGTGTTTTACGTATAACAAGACGTTTATGGATTTTGAGGAGAACTCCTCGAGGGTGTAGGCACAAAAGTTGGTGGCACACTGAATGCCGTTATTGGAGACACTGAGAAACAAGCCCTACAGTTCCCTCCTGGCTCTTTCCATGTTGGAGGTAGAGCAAGAAGATTGTTGGTTGGTTTTGCACCTAGCTCTATGGCGAGAGTAGGCAGAGACATAATTAGGTGACTTGAAGCAGTTCCTATCGAGTCCAAGAACAGTCCCCACCTTTCCCTGCTGGCAGTTTCCATGTGGACATATGTCTTGATATGTGCTTTGCTTTTGAGCACAACTCTCTCTCGAGAGAATGTTAGCAAAGAGGTAACGGGGAGAGTAGAAAGCAGTACTCAAAGACAGGGAGAACAAGATCTACATTTCCCACCTGGCACTTCCCATGTAGGAGATATAGCAGGATGTATACTGGTTTTGAGGACAACTCAATGGACAGTGAAGGGAGAAAAGTTCCTGGCTCATTGAATGCCGTTTCTGGAGACCCTGCGATCAATGTGGGAGATATGTCAACACGTGTGTTGCTTTTGAGGACAGCTCTCTGGAGAGTCTTAGCAAAGAGGTCACACGGATAATCAGAGCAATTCTCAGAGACACTGAGACCAAGCTCCACAATTCCTCCTGGCACTTTCCCTGTAGGAGATACCGCAAGACGTTTCTGTATATTGGGCACAGCGCTCTGCAGGCTGTTAGCAGAGACTTTCCCGGGACAGTGAAACCCTATGTCAGAGACACTGAGAAGAAGCCCCAATGTTCCTTCCAGTCATTTTCAGTGTGGGTGCCTTCTCCACGTGGTTCCTGGTTTCACTGCAGCTCTGAAGAGAATGTTAGCAAAGAGGTAATCGGGACAGTGAAAACAGTACTCAAAGACAGGGAGAGCAAGCTCTACATTACTCTCTTGGCACTTTGGATGCGGGACATACAGCGAGATGTTTGCTGCTTTTGCGTTTGGCTGTTGGGAGATTTACAGCACAAAGATATCTAGTTGATTTGAAGCAGTTCTGAGAAAGTCTAAACATAATCCCCACTTTTCCCTCCTGGCATTTTCCATGTGGGAGATATAGCACGATGTATATTTGTTTGGAGGACAACTCAATGGACAGTGTAGGGAGAAAAGTTCCTGGCTCATTGAATGCCGTTTCTGGAGACACTGCGATCAATGAGGGAGATATGTCAAGATGAGTGTTGGTTTTGAGGACGGCTCTCTGGAGAGTCTTAGCAAAGAGGTCACACGGATAATCAGAGCAATTCTCAGAGACACTGAGAACAACCATACAAATCACTCTTTCCCTTTGCTTGTTTTACGTATAACAAGACGTTTATGGATTTTGAGGAGAACTCCTCGAGGGTGTAGGCACAAAAGTTGGTGGCACACTGAATGCCGTTATTGGAGACACTGAGAAACAAGCCCTACAATTCCCTCCTGGCTCTTTCCATGTTGGAGGTAGAGCAAGAAGATTGTTGGTTGGTTTTGCGCCTAGCTCTATGGCGAGAGTAGGCAGAGACATAATTAGGTGACTTGAAGCAGTTCCTATCAAGTCCAAGAACAGTCCCCACCTTTCCCTGCTGGCAGTTTCCATGTGGACATATGTCTTGATATGTGCTTTGCTTTTGAGCACAACTCTCTCGAGAGAGAATGTTAGCAAAGAGGTAACGGGGAGAGTAGAAAGCAGTACTCAAAGACAGGGAGAACAAGATCTACATTTCCCACCTGGCACTTCCCATGTAGGAGATATAGCAGGATGTATACTGGTTTTGAGGACAACTCAATGGACAGTGAAGGGAGAAAAGTTCCTGGCTCATTGAATGCCGTTTCTGGAGACCCTGCGATCAATGTGGGAGATATGTCAACACGTGTGTTGGTTTTGAGGACGGCTCTCTGGAGAGTCTTAGCAAAGAGGTCACACGGATAATCAGAGCAATTCTCAGAGACACTGAGAACAAGATCGACAATTCGCTCTTGGCACTTTCCCTGTAGGAGATACCACAAGACGTTTCTGTATATTGGGCACAGCGCTCTGCAGGCTGTTAGCAGAGACTTTCCCGGCACAGTGAAACCCTATGTCAGAGACACTGAGAAGAAGCCCCAACGTTCCTTCCAGTCATTTTCAGTGTGGGTGCCTTCTCCACGTGGTTCCTGGTTTCACTGCAGCTCTGAAGAGAATGTTAGCAAAGAGGTAATCGGGACAGTGAAAACAGTACTCAAAGACAGGGAGAGCAAGCTCTCTTGGCACTTTGGATGCGGGACATACAGGGAGATGTTTGCTGCTTTTACATTTGGCTGTTGGGAGATTTACAGCACAAAGATATCTAGTTGATTTGAAGCAGTTCTGAGAAAGTCTAAACATAATCCCCACTTTTCCCTCCTGGCATTTTCCATGTGGGAGATATAGCACGATGTATATTTGTTTGGAGGACAACTCAATGGACAGTGTAGGGAGAAAAGTTCCTGGCTCATTGAATGCCGTTTCTGGAGACACTGCGATCAATGAGGGAGATATGTCAAGATGTGTGTTGGTTTTGAGGACGTCTCTCTGGAGAGTCTTAGCAAAGAGGTCACACGGATAATCAGAGCAATTCTCAGAGACACTGAGAACAACCATACAATTCACTTTTGGCCCTTTGCGTGTTTTACGTATAACAAGACGTTTATGGATTTTGAGGAGAACTCCTCGAGGGTGTAGGCACAAAAGTTGGTGGCACACTGAATGCCGTTATTGGAGACACTGAGAAACAAGCCCTACAGTTCCCTCCTGGCTCTTTCCATGTTGGAGGTAGAGCAAGAAGATTGTTGGTTGGTTTTGCGCCTAGCTCTATGGCGAGAGTAGGCAGAGACATAATTAGGTGACTTGAAGCAGTTCCTATCGAGTCCAAGAACAGTCCCCACCTTTCCCTGCTGGCAGTTTCCATGTGGACATATGTCTTGATATGTGCTTTGCTTTTGAGCACAACTCTCTCTCGAGAGAATGTTAGCAAAGAGGTAACGGGGAGAGTAGAAAGCAGTACTCAAAGACAGGGAGAACAAGATCTACATTTCCCACCTGGCACTTCTCATGTAGGAGATATAGCAGGATGTATACTGGTTTTGAGGACAACTCAATGGACAGTGAAGGGAGAAAAGTTCCTGGCTCATTGAATGCCGTTTCTGGAGACCCTGCGATCAATGTGGGAGATATGTCAACACGTGTGTTGCTTTTGAGGACGGCTCTCTGGAGAGTCTTAGCAAAGAGGTCACACGGATAATCAGAGCAATTCTCAGAGACACTGAGACCAAGCTCCACAATTCCTCCTGGCACTTTCCCTGTAGGAGATACCGCAAGACGTTTCTGTATATTGGGCACAGCGCTCTGCAGGCTGTTAGCAGAGACTTTCCCGGGACAGTGAAACCCTATGTCAGAGACACTGAGAAGAAGCCCCAATGTTCCTTCCAGTCATTTTCAGTGTGGGTGCCTTCTCCACGTGGTTCCTGGTTTCACTGCAGCTCTGAAGAGAATGTTAGCAAAGAGGTAATCGGGACAGTGAAAACAGTACTCAAAGACAGGGAGAGCAAGCTCTACATTACTCTCTTGGCACTTTGGATGCGGGACATACAGCGAGATGTTTGCTGCTTTTGCGTTTGGCTGTTGGGAGATTTACAGCACAAAGATATCTAGTTGATTTGAAGCAGTTCTGAGAAAGTCTAAACATAATCCCCACTTTTCCCTCCTGGCATTTTCCATGTGGGAGATATAGCACGATGTATATTTGTTTGGAGGACAACTCAATGGACAGTGTAGGGAGAAAAGTTCCTGGCTCATTGAATGCCGTTTCTGGAGACACTGCGATCAATGAGGGAGATATGTCAAGATGAGTGTTGGTTTTGAGGACGGCTCTCTGGAGAGTCTTAGCAAAGAGGTCACACGGATAATCAGAGCAATTCTCAGAGACACTGAGAACAACCATACAAATCACTCTTTCCCTTTGCTTGTTTTACGTATAACAAGACGTTTATGGATTTTGAGGAGAACTCCTCGAGGGTGTAGGCACAAAAGTTGGTGGCACACTGAATGCCGTTATTGGAGACACTGAGAAACAAGCCCTACAATTCCCTCCTGGCTCTTTCCATGTTGGAGGTAGAGCAAGAAGATTGTTGGTTGGTTTTGCGCCTAGCTCTATGGCGAGAGTAGGCAGAGACATAATTAGGTGACTTGAAGCAGTTCCTATCGAGTCCAAGAACAGTCCCCACCTTTCCCTGCTGGCAGTTTCCATGTGGACATATGTCTTGATATGTGCTTTGCTTTTGAGCACAACTCTCTCGAGAGAGAATGTTAGCAAAGAGGTAACGGGGAGAGTAGAAAGCAGTACTCAAAGACAGGGAGAACAAGATCTACATTTCCCACCTGGCACTTCCCATGTAGGAGATATAGCAGGATGTATACTGGTTTTGAGGACAACTCAATGGACAGTGAAGGGAGAAAAGTTCCTGGCTCATTGAATGCCGTTTCTGGAGACCCTGCGATCAATGTGGGAGATATGTCAACACGTGTGTTGGTTTTGAGGACGGCTCTCTGGAGAGTCTTAGCAAAGAGGTCACACGGATAATCAGAGCAATTCTCAGAGACACTGAGAACAAGATCGACAATTCGCTCTTGGCACTTTCCCTGTAGGAGATACCACAAGACGTTTCTGTATATTGGGCACAGCGCTCTGCAGGCTGTTAGCAGAGACTTTCCCGGCACAGTGAAACCCTATGTCAGAGACACTGAGAAGAAGCCCCAACGTTCCTTCCAGTCATTTTCAGTGTGGGTGCCTTCTCCACGTGGTTCCTGGTTTCACTGCAGCTCTGAAGAGAATGTTAGCAAAGAGGTAATCGGGACAGTGAAAACAGTACTCAAAGACAGGGAGAGCAAGCTCTCTTGGCACTTTGGATGCGGGACATACAGGGAGATGTTTGCTGCTTTTACATTTGGCTGTTGGGAGATTTACAGCACAAAGATATCTAGTTGATTTGAAGCAGTTCTGAGAAAGTCTAAACATAATCCCCACTTTTCCCTCCTGGCATTTTCCATGTGGGAGATATAGCACGATGTATATTTGTTTGGAGGACAACTCAATGGACAGTGTAGGGAGAAAAGTTCCTGGCTCCTTGAATGCCGTTTCTGGAGACACTGCGATCAATGAGGGAGATATGTCAAGATGTGTGTTGGTTTTGAGGACGTCTCTCTGGAGAGTCTTAGCAAAGAGGTCACACGGATAATCAGAGCAATTCTCAGAGACACTGAGAACAACCATACAATTCACTTTTGGCCCTTTGCGTGTTTTACGTATAACAAGACGTTTATGGATTTTGAGGAGAACTCCTCGAGGGTGTAGGCACAAAAGTTGGTGGCACACTGAATGCCGTTATTGGAGACACTGAGAAACAAGCCCTACAGTTCCCTCCTGGCTCTTTCCATGTTGGAGGTAGAGCAAGAAGATTGTTGGTTGGTTTTGCACCTAGCTCTATGGCGAGAGTAGGCAGAGACATAATTAGGTGACTTGAAGCAGTTCCTATCGAGTCCAAGAACAGTCCCCACCTTTCCCTGCTGGCAGTTTCCATGTGGACATATGTCTTGAGATGTGCTTTGCTTTTGAGCACAACTCTCTCTCGAGAGAATGTTAGCAAAGAGGTAACGGGGAGAGTAGAAAGCAGTACTCAAAGACAGGGAGAACAAGATCTACATTTCCCACCTGGCACTTCCCATGTAGGAGATATAGCAGGATGTATACTGGTTTTGAGGACAACTCAATGGACAGTGAAGGGAGAAAAGTTCCTGGCTCATTGAATGCCGTTTCTGGAGACCCTGCGATCAATGTGGGAGATATGTCAACACGTGTGTTGCTTTTGAGGACGGCTCTCTGGAGAGTCTTAGCAAAGAGGTCACACGGATAATCAGAGCAATTCTCAGAGACACTGAGACCAAGCTCCACAATTCCTCCTGGCACTTTCCCTGTAGGAGATACCGCAAGACGTTTCTGTATATTGGGCACAGCGCTCTGCAGGCTGTTAGCAGAGACTTTCCCAGCACAGTGAAACCCTATGTCAGAGACACTGAGAAGAAGCCCCAATGTTCCTTCCAGTCATTTTCAGTGTGGGTGCCTTCTCCACGTGGTTCCTGGTTTCACTGCAGCTCTGAAGAGAATGTTAGCAAAGAGGTAATCGGGACAGTGAAAACAGTACTCAAAGACAGGGAGAGCAAGCTCTACATTACTCTCTTGGCACTTTGGATGCGGGACATACAGCGAGATGTTTGCTGCTTTTGCGTTTGGCTGTTGGGAGATTTACAGCACAAAGATATCTAGTTGATTTGAAGCAGTTCTGAGAAAGTCTAAACATAATCCCCACTTTTCCCTCCTGGCATTTTCCATGTGGGAGATATAGCACGATGTATATTTGTTTGGAGGACAACTCAATGGACAGTGTAGGGAGAAAAGTTCCTGGCTCATTGAATGCCGTTTCTGGAGACACTGCGATCAATGAGGGAGATATGTCAAGATGAGTGTTGGTTTTGAGGACGGCTCTCTGGAGAGTCTTAGCAAAGAGGTCACACGGATAATCAGAGCAATTCTCAGAGACACTGAGAACAACCATACAAATCACTCTTTCCCTTTGCTTGTTTTACGTATAACAAGACGTTTATGGATTTTGAGGAGAACTCCTCGAGGGTGTAGGCACAAAAGTTGGTGGCACACTGAATGCCGTTATTGGAGACACTGAGAAACAAGCCCTACAATTCCCTCCTGGCTCTTTCCATGTTGGAGGTAGAGCAAGAAGATTGTTGGTTGGTTTTGCGCCTAGCTCTATGGCGAGAGTAGGCAGAGACATAATTAGGTGACTTGAAGCAGTTCCTATCGAGTCCAAGAACAGTCCCCACCTTTCCCTGCTGGCAGTTTCCATGTGGACATATGTCTTGATATGTGCTTTGCTTTTGAGCACAACTCTCTCTCGAGAGAATGTTAGCAAAGAGGTAACGGGGAGAGTAGAAAGCAGTACTCAAAGACAGGGAGAACAAGATCTACATTTCCCACCTGGCACTTCCCATGTAGGAGATATAGCAGGATGTATACTGGTTTTGAGGACAACTCAATGGACAGTGAAGGGAGAAAAGTTCCTGGCTCATTGAATGCCGTTTCTGGAGACCCTGCGATCAATGTGGGAGATATGTCAACACGTGTGTTGGTTTTGAGGACGGCTCTCTGGAGAGTCTTAGCAAAGAGGTCACACGGATAATCAGAGCAATTCTCAGAGACACTGAGAACAAGATCGACAATTCGCTCTTGGCACTTTCCCTGTAGGAGATACCACAAGACGTTTCTGTATATTGGGCACAGCGCTCTGCAGGCTGTTAGCAGAGACTTTCCCGGCACAGTGAAACCCTATGTCAGAGACACTGAGAAGAAGCCCCAACGTTCCTTCCAGTCATTTTCAGTGTGGGTGCCTTCTCCACGTGGTTCCTGGTTTCACTGCAGCTCTGAAGAGAATGTTAGCAAAGAGGTAATCGGGACAGTGAAAACAGTACTCAAAGACAGGGAGAGCAAGCTCTCTTGGCACTTTGGATGCGGGACATACAGGGAGATGTTTGCTGCTTTTACATTTGGCTGTTGGGAGATTTACAGCACAAAGATATCTAGTTGATTTGAAGCAGTTCTGAGAAAGTCTAAACATAATCCCCACTTTTCCCTCCTGGCATTTTCCATGTGGGAGATATAGCACGATGTATATTTGTTTGGAGGACAACTCAATGGACAGTGTAGGGAGAAAAGTTCCTGGCTCCTTGAATGCCGTTTCTGGAGACACTGCGATCAATGAGGGAGATATGTCAAGATGTGTGTTGGTTTTGAGGACGTCTCTCTGGAGAGTCTTAGCAAAGAGGTCACACGGATAATCAGAGCAATTCTCAGAGACACTGAGAACAACCATACAATTCACTTTTGGCCCTTTGCGTGTTTTACGTATAACAAGACGTTTATGGATTTTGAGGAGAACTCCTCGAGGGTGTAGGCACAAAAGTTGGTGGCACACTGAATGCCGTTATTGGAGACACTGAGAAACAAGCCCTACAGTTCCCTCCTGGCTCTTTCCATGTTGGAGGTAGAGCAAGAAGATTGTTGGTTGGTTTTGCACCTAGCTCTATGGCGAGAGTAGGCAGAGACATAATTAGGTGACTTGAAGCAGTTCCTATCGAGTCCAAGAACAGTCCCCACCTTTCCCTGCTGGCAGTTTCCATGTGGACATATGTCTTGAGATGTGCTTTGCTTTTGAGCACAACTCTCTCTCGAGAGAATGTTAGCAAAGAGGTAACGGGGAGAGTAGAAAGCAGTACTCAAAGACAGGGAGAACAAGATCTACATTTCCCACCTGGCACTTCCCATGTAGGAGATATAGCAGGATGTATACTGGTTTTGAGGACAACTCAATGGACAGTGAAGGGAGAAAAGTTCCTGGCTCATTGAATGCCGTTTCTGGAGACCCTGCGATCAATGTGGGAGATATGTCAACACGTGTGTTGCTTTTGAGGACGGCTCTCTGGAGAGTCTTAGCAAAGAGGTCACACGGATAATCAGAGCAATTCTCAGAGACACTGAGACCAAGCTCCACAATTCCTCCTGGCACTTTCCCTGTAGGAGATACCGCAAGACGTTTCTGTATATTGGGCACAGCGCTCTGCAGGCTGTTAGCAGAGACTTTCCCAGCACAGTGAAACCCTATGTCAGAGACACTGAGAAGAAGCCCCAATGTTCCTTCCAGTCATTTTCAGTGTGGGTGCCTTCTCCACGTGGTTCCTGGTTTCACTGCAGCTCTGAAGAGAATGTTAGCAAAGAGGTAATCGGGACAGTGAAAACAGTACTCAAAGACAGGGAGAGCAAGCTCTACATTACTCTCTTGGCACTTTGGATGCGGGACATACAGCGAGATGTTTGCTGCTTTTGCGTTTGGCTGTTGGGAGATTTACAGCACAAAGATATCTAGTTGATTTGAAGCAGTTCTGAGAAAGTCTAAACATAATCCCCACTTTTCCCTCCTGGCATTTTCCATGTGGGAGATATAGCACGATGTATATTTGTTTGGAGGACAACTCAATGGACAGTGTAGGGAGAAAAGTTCCTGGCTCATTGAATGCCGTTTCTGGAGACACTGCGATCAATGAGGGAGATATGTCAAGATGAGTGTTGGTTTTGAGGACGGCTCTCTGGAGAGTCTTAGCAAAGAGGTCACACGGATAATCAGAGCAATTCTCAGAGACACTGAGACCAAGCTCCACAATTCCTCCTGGCACTTTCCCTGTAGGAGATACCGCAAGACGTTTCTGTATATTGGGCACAGCGCTCTGCAGGCTGTTAGCAGAGACTTTCCCGGGACAGTGAAACCCTATGTCAGAGACACTGAGAAGAAGCCCCAATGTTCCTTCCAGTCATTTTCAGTGTGGGTGCCTTCTCCACGTGGTTCCTGGTTTCACTGCAGCTCTGAAGAGAATGTTAGCAAAGAGGTAATCGGGACAGTGAAAACAGTACTCAAAGACAGGGAGAGCAAGCTCTCTTGGCACTTTGGATGCGGGACATACAGGGAGATGTTTGCTGCTTTTACATTTGGCTGTTGGGAGATTTACAGCACAAAGATATCTAGTTGATTTGAAGCAGATCTGAGAAAGTCTAAACATAATCCCCACTTTTCCCTCCTGGCATTTTCCATGTGGGAGATATAGCACGAGGTATATTTGTTTTGAGGACAACTCAAGGGACAGTGTAGGGAGAAAAGTTCCTGGCTCATTGAATGCCGTTCCTGGAGACACTGCGATCAATGAGGGAGGTATGTCAAGATGTGTGTTGGTTTTGAGGACGTCTCTCTGGAGAGTCTTAGCAAAGAGGTCACACGGATAATCAGAGCAATTCTCAGAGACACTGAGAACAAGATCGACAATTCGCTCTTGGCACTTTCCCTATAGGAGATACCGCAAGACGTTTCTGTATATTGGGCACAGCGCTCTGCAGGCTGTTAGCAGAGACTTTCCCGGCACAGTGAAACCCTATGTCAGAGACACTGAGAAGAAGCCCCAACGTTCCTTCCAGTCATTTTCAGTGTGGGTGCCTTCTCCACGTGGTTCCTGGTTTCACTGCAGCTCTGAAGAGAATGTTAGCAAAGAGGTAATCGGGACAGTGAAAACAGTACTCAAAGACAGGGAGAGCAAGCTCTACATTACTCTCTTGGCACTTTGGATGCGGGACATACAGCGAGATGTTTGCTGCTTTTGCGTTTGGTTGTTGGGAGATTTACAGCACAAAGATATCTAGTTGATTTGAAGCAGTTCTGAGAAAGTCTAAACATTATCCCCACTTTTCCCTCCTGGCATTTTCCATGTGGGAGATATAGCACGAGGTATATTTGTTTTGAGGACAACTCAAGGGACAGTGTAGGGAGAAAAGTTCCTGGCTCATTGAATGCCGTTTCTGGAGACACTGCGATCAATGAGGGAGATATGTCAAGATGTGTGTTGCTTTTGAGGACGGCTCTCTGGAGAGTCTTAGCAAAGAGGTCACACGGATAATCAGAGCAATTCTCAGAGACACTGAGAACAACCATACAATTCACTTTTGGCCCTTTGCTTGTTTTACGTATAACAAGACGTTTATGGATTTTGAGGAGAACTCCTCAAGGGTGTAGGCACAAAAGTTGGTGGCACACTGAATGCCGTTATTGGAGACACTGAGAAACAAGCCCTACAATTCCCTCCTGGCTCTTTCCATGTTGGAGGTAGAGCAAGAAGATTGTTGGTTGGTTTTGCACCTAGCTCTATGGCGAGAGTAGGCAGAGACATAATTAGGTGACTTGAAGCAGTTCCTATCGAGTCCAAGAACAGTCCCCACCTTTCCCTGCTGGCAGTTTCCATGTGGACATATGTCTTGATATGTGCTTTGCTTTTGAGCACAACTCTCTCTCGAGAGAATGTTAGCAAAGAGGTAACGGGGAGAGTAGAAAGCAGTACTCAAAGACAGGGAGAACAAGATCTACATTTCCCACCTGGCACTTCCCATGTAGGAGATATAGCAGGATGTATACTGGTTTTGAGGACAACTCAATGGACAGTGAAGGGAGAAAAGTTCCTGGCTCATTGAATGCCGTTTCTGGAGACCCTGCGATCAATGTGGGAGATATGTCAACACGTGTGTTGGTTTTGAGGACGGCTCTCTGGAGAGTCTTAGCAAAGAGGTCACACGGATAATCAGAGCAATTCTCAGAGACACTGAGAACAAGATCGACAATTGGCTCTTGGCACTTTCCCTGTAGGAGATACCGCAAGACGTTTCTGTATATTGGGCACAGCGCTCTGCAGGCTGTTAGCAGAGACTTTCCCGGGACAGTGAAACCCTATGTCAGAGACACTGAGAAGAAGCCCCAACGTTCCTTCCAGTCATTTTCAGTGTGGGTGCCTTCTCCACGTGGTTCCTGGTTTCACTGCAGCTCTGAAGAGAATGTTAGCAAAGAGGTAATTGGGACAGTGAAAACAGTACTCAAAGACAGGGAGAGCAAGCTCTCTCTTGGCACTTTGGATGCGGGACATACAGCGAGATGTTTGCTGCTTTTGCGTTTGGCTGTTGGGAGATTTACAGCACAAAGATATCTAGTTGATTTGAAGCAGTTCTGAGAAAGTCTAAACATAATCCCCACTTTTCCCTCCTGGCATTTTCCATGTGGGAGATATAGCACGAGGTATATTTGTTTTGAGGACAACTCAATGGACAGTGTAGGGAGAAAAGTTCCTGGCTCATTGAATGCCGTTTCTGGAGACACTGCGATCAATGAGGGAGATATGTCAACACGTGTGTTGCTTTTGAGGACGGCTCTCTGGAGAGTCTTAGCAAAGAGGTCACACGGATAATCAGAGCAATTCTCAGAGACACTGAGACCAAGCTCCACAATTCCTCCTGGCACTTTCCCTGTACGAGATACCGCAAGACGTTTCTGTATATTGGGCACAGCGCTCTGCAGGCTGTTAGCAGAGACTTTCCCGGCACAGTGAAACCCTATGTCAGAGACACTGAGAAGAAGCCCCAACGTTCCTTCCAGTCATTTTCAGTGTGGGTGCCTTCTCCACGTGGTTCCTGGTTTCACTGCAGCTCTGAAGAGAATGTTAGCAAAGAGGTAATCGGGACAGTGAAAACAGTACTCAAAGACAGGGAGAGCAAGCTCTACATTACTCTCTTGGCACTTTGGATGCGGGACATACAGCGAGATGTTTGCTGCTTTTGCGTTTGGTTGTTGGGAGATTTACAGCACAAAGATATCTAGTTGATTTGAAGCAGTTCTGAGAAAGTCTAAACATTATCCCCACTTTTGCCTCCTGGCATTTTCCATGTGGGAGATATAGCACGAGGTATATTTGTTTTGAGGACAACTCAAGGGACAGTGTAGGGAGAAAAGTTCCTGGCTCATTGAATGCCGTTTCTGGAGACACTGCGATCAATGAGGGAGATATGTCAAGATGTGTGTTGCTTTTGAGGACGGCTCTCTGGAGAGTCTTAGCAAAGAGGTCACACGGATAATCAGAGCAATTCTCAGAGACACTGAGAACAACCATACAAATCACTTTTGTCCCTTTGCTTGTTTTACGTATAACAAGACGTTTATGGATTTTGAGGAGAACTCCTCGAGGGTGTAGGCACAAAAGTTGGTGGCACACTGAATGCCGTTATTGGAGACACTGAGAAACAAGCCCTACAATTCCCTCCTGGCTCTTTCCATGTTGGAGGTAGAGCAAGAAGATTGTTGGTTGGTTTTGCGCCTAGCTCTATGGCGAGAGTAGGCAGAGACATAATTAGGTGACTTGAAGCAGTTCCTATCGAGTCCAAGAACAGTCCCCACCTTTCCCTGCTGGCAGTTTCCATGTGGACATATGTCTTGATATGTGCTTTGCTTTTGAGCACAACTCTCTCTCGAGAGAATGTTAGCAAAGAGGTAACGGGGAGAGTAGAAAGCAGTACTCAAAGACAGGGAGAACAAGATCTACATTTCCCACCTGGCACTTCCCATGTAGGAGATATAGCAGGATGTATACTGGTTTTGAGGACAACTCAATGGACAGTGTAGGGAGAAAAGTTCCTGGCTCATTGAATGCCGTTCCTGGAGACACTGCGATCAATGAGGGAGATATGTCAAGATGTGTGTTGCTTTTGAGGACGTCTCTCTGGAGAGTCACACGGATAATCAGAGCAATTCTCAGAGACACTGAGACCAAGCTCCACAATTCCTCCTGGCACTTTCCCTGTAGGAGATACCGCAAGACGTTTCTGTATATTGGGCACAGCGCTCTGCAGGCTGTTAGCAGAGACTTTCCCGGCACAGTGAAACCCTATGTCAGAGACACTGAGAAGAAGCCCCAACGTTCCTTCCAGTCATTTTCAGTGTGGGTGCCTTCTCCACGTGGTTCCTGGTTTCACTGCAGCTCTGAAGAGAATGTTAGCAAAGAGGTAATCGGGACAGTGAAAACAGTACTCAAAGACAGGGAGAGCAAGCTCTACATTACTCTCTTGGCACTTTGGATGCGGGACATACAGGGAGATGTTTGCTGCTTTTGCGTTTGGCTGTTGGGAGATTTACAGCACAAAGATATCTAGTTGATTTGAAGCAGTTCTGAGAAAGTCTAAACATTATCCCCACTTTTCCCTCCTGGCATTTTCCATGTGGGAGATATAGCACGATGTATATTTGTTTTGAGGACAACTCAATGGACAGTGTAGGGAGAAAAGTTCCTGGCTCCTTGAATGCCGTTTCTGGAGACACTGCGATCAATGAGGGAGATATGTCAAGATGTGTGTTGCTTTTGAGGACGGCTCTCTGGAGAGTCTTAGCAAAGAGGTCACACGGATAATCAGAGCAATTCTCAGAGACACTGAGAACAACCATACAAATCACTTTTGTCCCTTTGCTTGTTTTACGTATAACAAGACGTTTATGGATTTTGAGGAGAACTCCTCGAGGGTGTAGGCACAAAAGTTGGTGGCACACTGAATGCCGTTATTGGAGACACTGAGAAACAAGCCCTACAATTCCCTCCTGGCTCTTTCCATGTTGGAGGTAGAGCAAGAAGATTGTTGGTTGGTTTTGCGCCTAGCTCTATGGCGAGAGTAGGCAGAGACATAATTAGGTGACTTGAAGCAGTTCCTATCGAGTCCAAGAACAGTCCCCACCTTTCCCTGCTGGCAGTTTCCATGTGGACATATGTCTTGAGATGTGCTTTGCTTTTGAGCACAACTCTCTCTCGAGAGAATGTTAGCAAAGAGGTAACGGGGAGAGTAGAAAGCAGTACTCAAAGACAGGGAGAACAAGATCTACATTTCCCACCTGGCACTTCCCATGTAGGAGATATAGCAGGATGTATACTGGTTTTGAGGACAACTCAATGGACAGTGAAGGGAGAAAAGTTCCTGGCTCATTGAATGCCGTTTCTGGAGACCCTGCGATCAATGTGGGAGATATGTCAACACGTGTGTTGGTTTTGAGGACGGCTCTCTGGAGAGTCTTAGCAAAGAGGTCACACGGATAATCAGAGCAATTCTCAGAGACACTGAGAACAAGGTCGACAATTCGCTCTTGGCACTTTCCCTGTAGGAGATACCGCAAGACGTTTCTGTATATTGGGCACAGCGCTCTGCAGGCTGTTAGCAGAGACTTTCCCGGGACAGTGAAACCCTATGTCAGAGACACTGAGAAGAAGCCCCAACGTTCCTTCCAGTCATTTTCAGTGTGGGTGCCTTCTCCACGTGGTTCCTGGTTTCACTGCAGCTCTGAAGAGAATGTTAGCAAAGAGGTAATCGGGACAGTGAAAACAGTACTCAAAGACAGGGAGAGCAAGCTCTACATTACTCTCTTGGCACTTTGGATGTGGGACATACAGCGAGATGTTTGCTGCTTTTGCGTTTGGTTGTTGGGAGATTTACAGCACAAAGATATCTAGTTGATTTGAAGCAGTTCTGAGAAAGTCTAAACATTATCCCCACTTTTCCCTCCTGGCATTTTCCATGTGGGAGATATAGCACGAGGTATATTTGTTTTGAGGACAACTCAAGGGACAGTGTAGGGAGAAAAGTTCCTGGCTCATTGAATGCCGTTTCTGGAGACACTGCGATCAATGAGGGAGATATGTCAAGATGTGTGTTGCTTTTGAGGACGGCTCTCTGGAGAGTCTTAGCAAAGAGGTCACACGGATAATCAGAGCAATTCTCAGAGACACTGAGAACAACCATACAAATCACTTTTGGCCCTTTGCGTGTTTTACGTATAACAAGACGTTTATGGATTTTGAGGAGAACTCCTCAAGGGTGTAGGCACAAAAGTTGGTGGCACACTGAATGCCGTTATTGGAGACACTGAGAAACAAGCCCTACAATTCCCTCCTGGCTCTTTCCATGTTGGAGGTAGAGCAAGAAGATTGTTGGTTGGTTTTGCGCCTAGCTCTATGGCGAGAGTAGGCAGAGACATAATTAGGTGACTTGAAGCAGTTCCTATCGAGTCCAAGAACAGTCCCCACCTTTCCCTGCTGGCAGTTTCCATGTGGACATATGTCTTGATATGTGCTTTGCTTTTGAGCACAACTCTCTCTCGAGAGAATGTTAGCAAAGAGGTAACGGGGAGAGTAGAAAGCAGTACTCAAAGACAGGGAGAACAAGATCTACATTTCCCACCTGGCACTTCCCATGTAGGAGATATAGCAGGATGTATACTGGTTTTGAGGACAACTCAATAAACAGTGTAGGGAGAAAAGTTCCTGGCTCATTGAATGCCGTTTCTGGAGACCCTGCGATCAATGTGGGAGATATGTCAACACGTGTGTTGCTTTTGAGGACGGCTCTCTGGAGAGTCTTAGCAAAGAGGTCACACGGATAATCAGAGCAATTCTCAGAGACACTGAGAACAAGATCGACAATTCGCTCTTGGCACTTTCCCTGTAGGAGATACCGCAAGACGTTTCTGTATATTGGGCACAGCGCTCTGCAGGCTGTTAGCAGAGACTTTCCCGGGACAGTGAAACCCTATGTCAGGGACCCTGAGAAGAAGCCCCAACGTTCCTTCCAGTCATTTTCAGTGTGGGTGCCTTCTCCACGTGGTTCCTGGTTTCACTGCAGCTCTGAAGAGAATGTTAGCAAAGAGGTAATGGGGACAGTGAAAACAGTACTCAAAGACAGAGAGAGCAAGCTCTCTTGGCACTTTGGATGCGGGACATACAGCGAGATGTTTGCTGCTTTTGCGTTTGGTTGTTGGGAGATTTACAGCACAAAGATATCTAGTTGATTTGAAGCAGTTCTGAGAAAGTCTAAACATTATCCCCACTTTTCCCTCCTGGCATTTTCCATGTGGGAGATATAGCACGAGGTATATTTGTTTTGAGGACAACTCAAGGGACAGTGTAGGGAGAAAAGTTCCTGGCTCATTGAATGCCGTTTCTGGAGACACTGCGATCAATGAGGGAGATATGTCAAGATGTGTGTTGCTTTTGAGGACGGCTCTCTGGAGAGTCTTAGCAAAGAGGTCACACGGATAATCAGAGCAATTCTCAGAGACACTGAGAACAACCATACAAATCACTTTTGGCCCTTTGCTTGTTTTACGTATAACAAGACGTTTATGGATTTTGAGGAGAACTCCTCGAGGGTGTAGGCACAAAAGTTGGTGGCACACTGAATGCCGTTATTGGAGACACTGAGAAACAAGCCCTACAATTCCCTCCTGGCTCTTTCCATGTTGGAGGTAGAGCAAGAAGATTGTTGGTTGGTTTTGCGCCTAGCTCTATGGCGAGAGTAGGCAGAGACATAATTAGGTGACTTGAAGCAGTTCCTATCGAGTCCAAGAACAGTCCCCACCTTTCCCTGCTGGCAGTTTCCATGTGGACATATGTCTTGATATGTGCTTTGCTTTTGAGCACAACTCTCTCTCGAGAGAATGTTAGCAAAGAGGTAACGGGGAGAGTAGAAAGCAGTACTCAAAGACAGGGAGAACAAGATCTACATTTCCCACCTGGCACTTCCCATGTAGGAGATATAGCAGGATGTATACTGGTTTTGAGGACAACTCAATGGACAGTGAAGGGAGAAAAGTTCCTGGCTCATTGAATGCCGTTTCTGGAGACCCTGCGATCAATGTGGGAGATATGTCAACACGTGTGTTGGTTTTGAGGACGGCTCTCTGGAGAGTCTTAGCAAAGAGGTCACACGGATAATCAGAGCAATTCTCAGAGACACTGAGAACAAGATCGACAATTCGCTCTTGGCACTTTCCCTGTAGGAGATACCGCAAGACGTTTCTGTATATTGGGCACAGCGCTCTGCAGGGTGTCAGCAGAGACTTTCCCGGCACAGTGAAACCCTATGTCAGAGACACTGAGAAGAAGCCCCAACGTTCCTTCCAGTCATTTTCAGTGTGGGTGCCTTCTCCACGTGGTTCCTGGTTTCACTGCAGCTCTGAAGAGAATGTTAGCAAAGAGGTAATCGGGACAGTGAAAACAGTACTCAAAGACAGGGAGAGCAAGCTCTACATTACTCTCTTGGCACTTTGGATGCGGGACATACAGCGAGATGTTTGCTGCTTTTGCGTTTGGCTGTTGGGAGATTTACAGCACAAAGATATCTAGTTGATTTGAAGCAGTTCTGAGAAAGTCTAAACATAATCCCCACTTTTCCCTCCTGGCATTTTCCATGTGGGAGATATAACACGAGGTATATTTGTTTGGAGGACAACTCAATGGACAGTGTAGGTAGAAAAGTTCCTGGCTCACTGAATGCCGTTTCTGGAGACACTGCGATCAATGAGGGAGATATGTCAAGATGTGTGTTGCTTTTGAGGACGGCTCTCTGGAGAGTCTTAGCAAAGAGGTCACACGGATAATCAGAGCAATTCTCAGAGACACTGAGACCAAGCTCCACAATTCCTCCTGGCACTTTCCCTGTAGGAGATACCGCAAGACGTTTCTGTATATTGGGCACAGCGCTCTGCAGGCTGTTAGCAGAGACTTTCCCGGCACAGTGAAACCCTATGTCAGAGACACTGAGAAGAAGCCCCAATGTTCCTTCCAGTCATTTTCAGTGTGGGTGCCTTCTCCACGTGGTTCCTGGTTTCACTGCAGCTCTGAAGAGAATGTTAGCAAAGAGGTAATCGGGACAGTGAAAACAGTACTCAAAGACAGGGAGAGCAAGCTCTACATTACTCTCTTGGCACTTTGGATGCGGGACATACAGCGAAATGTTTGCTGCTTTTGCGTTTGGTTGTTGGGAGATTTACAGCACAAAGATATCTAGTTGATTTGAAGCAGTTCTGAGAAAGTCTAAACATTATCCCCACTTTTCCCTCCTGGCATTTTCCATGTGGGAGATATAGCACGAGGTATATTTGTTTTGAGGACAACTCAAGGGACAGTGTAGGGAGAAAAGTTCCTGGCTCATTGAATGCCGTTTCTGGAGACACTGCGATCAATGAGGGAGATATGTCAAGATGTGTGTTGCTTTTGAGGACGGCTCTCTGGAGAGTCTTAGCAAAGAGGTCACACGGATAATCAGAGCAATTCTCAGAGACACTGAGAACGACCATACAAATCACTTTTGTCCCTTTGCTTGTTTTACGTATAACAAGAGGTTTATGGATTTTGAGGAGAACTCCTCAAGGGTGTAGGCACAAAAGTTAGTGGCACACTGAATGCCGTTATTGGAGACACTGAGAAACAAGCCCTACAATTCCCTCCTGGCTCTTTCCATGTTGGAGGTAGAGCAAGAAGATTGTTGGTTGGTTTTGCGCCTAGCTCTATGGCGAGAGTAGGCAGAGACATAATTAGGTGACTTGAAGCAGTTCCTATCGAGTCCAAGAACAGTCCCCACCTTTCCCTGCTGGCAGTTTCCATGTGGACATATGTCTTGAGATGTGCTTTGCTTTTGAGCACAACTCTCTCTCGAGAGAATGTTAGCAAAGAGGTAACGGGGAGAGTAGAAAGCAGTACTCAAAGACAGGGAGAACAAGATCTACATTTCCCACCTGGCACTTCCCATGTAGGAGATATAGCAGGATGTATACTGGTTTTGAGGACAACTCAATGGACAGTGTAGGGAGAAAAGTTCCTGGCTCATTGAATGCCGTTTCTGGAGACCCTGCGATCAATGTGGGAGATACGTCAACACGTGTGTTGGTTTTGAGGACGGCTCTCTGGAGAGTCTTAGCAAAGAGGTCACACGGATAATCAGAGCAATTCTCAGAGACACTGAGACCAAGCTCCACAATTCCTCCTGGCACTTTCCCTGTAGGAGATACCGCAAGACGTTTCTGTAGATTGGGCACAGCGCTCTGCAGGCTGTTAGCAGAGACTTTCCCGGGACAGTGAAACCCTATGTCAGAGACACTGAGAAGAAGCCCCAATGTTCCTTCCAGTCATTTTCAGTGTGGGTGCCTTCTCCACGTGGTTCCTGGTTTCACTGCAGCTCTGAAGAGAATGTTAGCAAAGAGGTAATCGGGACAGTGAAAACAGTACTCAAAGACAGGGAGAGCAAGCTCTACATTACTCTCTTGGCACTTTGGATGCGGGACATACAGCGAGATGTTTGCTGCTTTTGCGTTTGGCTGTTGGGAGATTTACAGCACAAAGATATCTAGTTGATTTGAAGCAGTTCTGAGAAAGTCTAAACATAATCCCCACTTTTCCCTCCTGGCATTTTCCATGTGGGAGATATAGCACGATATATATTTGTTTTGAGGACAACTCAAGGGACAGTGTAGGGAGAAAAGTTCCTGGCTCATTGAATGCCGTTTCTGGAGACACTGCGATCAATGAGGGAGATATGTCAAGATGTGTGTTGCTTTTGAGGACGGCTCTCTGGAGAGTCTTAGCAAAGAGGTCACACGGATAATCAGAGCAATTCTCAGAGACACTGAGAACAACCATACAATTCACTTTTGTCCCTTTGCTTGTTTTACGTATAACAAGACGTTTATGGATTTTGAGGAGAACTCCTCAAGGGTTTAGGCACAAAAGTTGGTGGCACACTGAATGCCGTTATTGGAGACACTGAGAAACAAGCCCTACAATTCCCTCCTGGCTCTTTCCATGTTGGAGGTAGAGCAAGAAGATTGTTGGTTGGTTTTGCGCCTAGCTCTATGGCGAGAGTAGGCAGAGACATAATTAGGTGACTTGAAGCAGTTCCTATCGAGTCCAAGAACAGTCCACACCTTTCCCTGCTGGCAGTTTCCATGTGGACATATGTCTTGAGATGTGCTTTGCTTTTGAGCACAACTCTCTCGAGAGAGAATGTTAGCAAAGAGGTAACGGGGAGAGTAGAAAGCAGTACTCAAAGACAGGGAGAACAAGATCTACATTTCCCACCTGGCACTTCCCATGTAGGAGATATAGCAGGATGTATACTGGTTTTGAGGACAACTCAAGGGACAGTGAAGGGAGAAAAGTTCCTGGCTCATTGAATGCCGTTTCTGGAGACCCTGCGATCAATGTGGGAGATATGTCAACACGTGTGTTGGTTTTGAGGACGGCTCTCTGGAGAGTCTTAGCAAAGAGGTCACACGGATAATCAGAGCAATTCTCAGAGACACTGAGAACAAGATCGACAATTCGCTCTTGGCACTTTCCCTGTAGGAGATACCGCAAGACGTTTCTGTAGATTGGGCACAGCGCTCTGCAGGCTGTTAGCAGAGACTTTCCCGGGACAGTGAAACCCTATGTCAGGGACACTGAGAAGAAGCCCCAACGTTCCTTCCAGTCATTTTCAGTGTGGGTGCCTTCTCCACGTGGTTCCTGGTTTCACTGCAGCTCTGAAGAGAATGTTAGCAAAGAGGTAATCGGGACAGTGAAAACAGTACTCAAAGACAGGGAGAGCAAGCTCTACATTACTCTCTTGGCACTTTGGATGCGGGACATACAGCGAGATGTTTGCTGCTTTTGCGTTTGGCTGTTGGGAGATTTACAGCACAAAGATATCTAGTTGATTTGAAGCAGTTCTGAGAAAGTCTAAACATAATCCCCACTTTTCCCTCCTGGCATTTTCCATGTGGGAGATATAGCACGATGTATATTTGTTTGGAGGACAACTCAATGGACAGTGTAGGGAGAAAAGTTCCTGGCTCCTTGAATGCCGTTTCTGGAGACACTGCGATCAATGAGGGAGATATGTCAAGATGTGTGTTGCTTTTGAGGACGGCTCTCTGGAGAGTCTTAGCAAAGAGGTCACACGGATAATCAGAGCAATTCTCAGAGACTCTGAGACCAAGCTCCACAATTCCTCCTGGCACTTTCCCTGTAGGAGATACCGCAAGACGTTTCTGTATATTGGGCACAGCGCTCTGCAGGCTGTTAGCAGAGACTTTCCCGGCACAGTGAAACCCTATGTCAGAGACACTGAGAAGAAGCCCCAACGTTCCTTCCAGTCATTTTCAGTGTGGGTGCCTTCTCCACGTGGTTCCTGGTTTCACTGCAGCTCTGAAGAGAATGTTAGCAAAGAGGTAATCGGGACAGTGAAAACAGTACTCAAAGACAGGGAGAGCAAGCTCTCTCTTGGCACTTTGGATGCGGGACATACAGCGAGATGTTTGCTGCTTTTACATTTGGCTGTTGGGATATTTACAGCACAAAGATATCTAGTTGATTTGACGCACTTCTGAGAAAGTCTAAACATTATCCCCACTTTTCCCTCCTGGCATTTTCCATGTGGGAGATATAGCACGATGTATATTTGTTTGGAGGACAACTCAATGGACAGTGTAGGGAGAAAAGTTCCTGGCTCATTGAATGCCGTTTCTGGAGACACTGCGATCAATGAGGGAGATATGTCAAGATGTGTGTTGCTTTTGAGGACGGCTCTCTGGAGAGTCTTAGCAAAGAGGTCACACGGATAATCAGAGCAATTCTCAGAGACACTGAGAACAACCATACAAATCACTTTTGTCCCTTTGCTTGTTTTACGTATAACAAGACGTTTATGGATTTTGAGGAGAACTCCTCAAGGGTGTAGGCACAAAAGTTGGTGGCACACTGAATGCCGTTATTGGAGACACTGAGAAACAAGCCCTACAATTCCCTCCTGGCTCTTTCCATGTTGGAGGTAGAGCAAGAAGATTGTTGGTTGGTTTTGCGCCTAGCTCTATGGCGAGAGTAGGCAGAGACATAATTAGGTGACTTGAAGCAGTTCCTATCGAGTCCAAGAACAGTCCCCACCTTTCCCTGCTGGCAGTTTCCATGTGGACATATGTCTTGATATGTGCTTTGCTTTTGAGCACAACTCTCTCGAGAGAGAATGTTAGCAAAGAGGTAACGGGGAGAGTAGAAAGCAGTACTCAAAGACAGGGAGAACAAGATCTACATTTCCCACCTGGCACTTCCCATGTAGGAGATATAGCAGGATGTATACTGGTTTTGAGGACAACTCAAGGGACAGTGAAGGGAGAAAAGTTCCTGGCTCATTGAATGCCGTTTCTGGAGACACTGCGATCAATGTGGGAGATATGTCAACACGTGTGTTGGTTTTGAGGACGGCTCTCTGGAGAGTCTTAGCAAAGAGGTCACACGGATAATCAGAGCAATTCTCAGAGACACTGAGAACAAGATCGACAATTCCTCCTGGCACTTTCCCTGTAGGAGATACCGCAAGACGTTTCTGTATATTGGGCACAGCGCTCTGCAGGCTGTTAGCAGAGACTTTCCCGGCACAGTGAAACCCTATGTCAGGGACACTGAGAAGAAGCCCCAACGTTCCTTCCAGTCATTTTCAGTGTGGGTGCCTTCTCCACGTGGTTCCTGGTTTCACTGCAGCTCTGAAGAGAATGTTAGCAAAGAGGTAATCGGGACAGTGAAAACAGTACTCAAAGACAGGGAGAGCAAGCTCTACATTACTCTCTTGGCACTTTGGATGCGGGACATACAGCGAGATGTTTGCTGCTTTTGCGTTTGGCTTTTGGGAGATTTACAGCACAAAGATATCTAGTTGATTTGAAGCAGTTCTGAGAAAGTCTAAACATAATCCCCACTTTTCCCTCCTGGCATTTTCCATGTGGGAGATATAGCACGAGGTATATTTGTTTTGAGGACAACTCAATGGACAGTGTAGGGAGAAAAGTTCCTGGCTCATTGAATGCCGTTTCTGGAGACACTGCGATCAATGAGGGAGATATGTCAAGATGTGTGTTGCTTTTGAGGACGGCTCTCTGGAGAGTCTTAGCAAAGAGGTCACACGGATAATCAGAGCAATTCTCAGAGACACTGAGAACAACCATACAATTCACTTTTGTCCCTTTGCTTGTTTTACGTATAACAAGACGTTTATGGATTTTGAGGAGAACTCCTCAAGGGTTTAGGCACAAAAGTTGGTGGCACACTGAATGCCGTTATTGGAGACACTGAGAAACAAGCCCTACAATTCCCTCCTGGCTCTTTCCATGTTGGAGGTAGAGCAAGAAGATTGTTGGTTGGTTTTGCGCCTAGCTCTATGGCGAGAGTAGGCAGAGACATAATTAGGTGACTTGAAGCAGTTCCTATCGAGTCCAAGAACAGTCCCCACCTTTCCCTGCTGGCAGTTTCCATGTGGACATATGTCTTGATATGTGCTTTGCTTTTGAGCACAACTCTCTCGAGAGAGAATGTTAGCAAAGAGGTAACGGGGAGAGTAGAAAGCAGTACTCAAAGACAGGGAGAACAAGATCTACATTTCCCACCTGGCACTTCCCATGTAGGAGATATAGCAGGATGTATACTGGTTTTGAGGACAACTCAAGGGACAGTGAAGGGAGAAAAGTTCCTGGCTCATTGAATGCCGTTTCTGGAGACCCTGCGATCAATGTGGGAGATATGTCAACACGTGTGTTGGTTTTGAGGACGGCTCTCTGGAGAGTCTTAGCAAAGAGGTCACACGGATAATCAGAGCAATTCTCAGAGACACTGAGAACAAGATCGACAATTCGCTCTTGGCACTTTCCCTGTAGGAGATACCGCAAGACGTTTCTGTATATTGGGCACAGCGCTCTGCAGGCTGTTAGCAGAGACTTTCCCGGGACAGTGAAACCCTATGTCAGGGACACTGAGAAGAAGCCCCAACGTTCCTTCCAGTCATTTTCAGTGTGGGTGCCTTCTCCACGTGGTTCCTGGTTTCACTGCAGCTCTGAAGAGAATGTTAGCAAAGAGGTAATCGGGACAGTGAAAACAGTACTCAAAGACAGGGAGAGCAAGCTCTACATTACTCTCTTGGCACTTTGGATGCGGGACATACAGCGAGATGTTTGCTGCTTTTGCGTTTGGCTGTTGGGAGATTTACAGCACAAAGATATCTAGTTGATTTGAAGCAGTTCTGAGAAAGTCTAAACATTATCCCCACTTTTCCCTCCTGGCATTTTCCATGTGGGAGATATAGCACGATATATATTTGTTTTGAGGACAACTCAAAGGACAGTGTAGGGAGAAAAGTTCCTGGCTCATTGAATGCCGTTTCTGGAGACACTGCGATCAATGAGGGAGATATGTCAAGATGTGTGTTGGTTTTGAGGACGTCTCTCTGGAGAGTCTTAGCAAAGAGGTCACACGGATAATCAGAGCAATTCTCAGAGACACTGAGACCAAGCTCCACAATTCCTCCTGGCACTTTCCCTGTAGGAGATACCGCAAGACGTTTCTGTATATTGGGCACAGCGCTCTGCAGGCTGTTAGCAGAGACTTTCCCGGCACAGTGAAACCCTATGTCAGAGACACTGAGAAGAAGCCCCAACGTTCCTTCCAGTCATTTTCAGTGTGGGTGCCTTCTCCACGTGGTTCCTGGTTTCACTGCAGCTCTGAAGAGAATGTTAGCAAAGAGGTAATCGGGACAGTGAAAACAGTACTCAAAGACAGGGAGAGCAAGCTCTACATTACTCTCTTGGCACTTTGGATGCGGGACATACAGCGAGATGTTTGCTGCTTTTGCGTTTGGCTGTTGGGAGATTTACAGCACAAAGCTATCTAGTTGATTTGAAGCAGTTCTGAGAAAGTCTAAACATTATCCCCACTTTTCCCTCCTGGCATTTTCCATGTGGGAGATATAGCACGATGTATATTTGTTTTGAGGACAACTCAAGGGACAGTGTAGGGAGAAAAGTTCCTGGCTCATTGAATGCCGTTTCTGGAGACACTGCGATCAATGAGGGAGATATGTCAAGATGTGTGTTGCTTTTGAGGACGGCTCTCTGGAGAGTCTTAGCAAAGAGGTCACACGGATAATCAGAGCAATTCTCAGAGACACTGAGAACAACCATACAAATCACTTTTGTCCCTTTGCTTGTTTTACGTATAACAAGACGTTTATGGATTTTGAGGAGAACTCCTCAAGGGTGTAGGCACAAAAGTTGGTGGCACACTGAATGCCGTTATTGGAGACACTGAGAAACAAGCCCTACAATTCCCTCCTGGCTCTTTCCATGTTGGAGGTAGAGCAAGAAGATTGTTGGTTGGTTTTGCGCCTAGCTCTATGGCGAGAGTAGGCAGAGACGTAATTAGGTGACTTGAAGCAGTTCCTATCGAGTCCAAGAACAGTCCCCACCTTTCCCTGCTGGCAGTTTCCATGTGGACATATGTCTTGATATGTGCTTTGCTTTTGAGCACAACTCTCTCTCGAGAGAATGTTAGCAAAGAGGTAACGGGGAGAGTAGAAAGCAGTACTCAAAGACAGGGAGAACAAGATCTACATTTCCCACCTGGCACTTCCCATGTAGGAGATATAGCAGGATGTATACTGGTTTTGAGGACAACTCAATGGACAGTGAAGGGAGAAAAGTTCCTGGCTCATTGAATGCCGTTTCTGGAGACCCTGCGATCAATGTGGGAGATATGTCAACACGTGTGTTGCTTTTGAGGACGGCTCTCTGGAGAGTCTTAGCAAAGAGGTCACACGGATAATCAGAGCAATTCTCAGAGACACTGAGACCAAGCTCCACAATTCCTCCTGGCACTTTCCCTGTAGGAGATACCGCAAGACGTTTCTGTATATTGGGCACAGCGCTCTGCAGGCTGTTAGCAGAGACTTTCCCGGCACAGTGAAACCCTATGTCAGGGACACTGAGAAGAAGCCCCAACGTTCCTTCCAGTCATTTTCAGTGTGGGTGCCTTCTCCACGTGGTTCCTGGTTTCACTGCAGCTCTGAAGAGAATGTTAGCAAAGAGGTAATCGGGACAGTGAAAACAGTACTCAAAGACAGGGAGAGCAAGCTCTACATTACTCTCTTGGCACTTTGGATGCGGGACATACAGCGAGATGTTTGCTGCTTTTGCGTTTGGCTGTTGGGAGATTTACAGCACAAAGATATCTAGTTGATTTGAAGCAGTTCTGAGAAAGTCTAAACATAATCCCCACTTTTCCCTCCTGGCATTTTCCATGTGGGAGATATAGCACGAGGTATATTTGTTTGGAGGACAACTCAATGGACAGTGTAGGGAGAAAAGTTCCTGGCTCCTTGAATGCCGTTTCTGGAGACACTGCGATCAATGAGGGAGATATGTCAAGATGTGTGTTGCTTTTGAGGACGGCTCTCTGGAGAGTCTTAGCAAAGAGGTCACACGGATAATCAGAGCAATTCTCAGAGACTCTGAGACCAAGCTCCACAATTCCTCCTGGCACTTTCCCTGTAGGAGATACCGCAAGACGTTTCTGTATATTGGGCACAGCGCTCTGCAGGCTGTTAGCAGAGACTTTCCCGGCACAGTGAAACCCTATGTCAGAGACACTGAGAAGAAGCCCCAACGTTCCTTCCAGTCATTTTCAGTGTGGGTGCCTTCTCCACGTGGTTCCTGGTTTCACTGCAGCTCTGAAGAGAATGTTAGCAAAGAGGTAATCGGGACAGTGAAAACAGTACTCAAAGACAGGGAGAGCAAGCTCTACATTACTCTCTTGGCACTTTGGATGCGGGACATACAGCGAGATGTTTGCTGCTTTTGCGTTTGGTTGTTGGGAGATTTACAGCACAAAGATATCTAGTTAATTTGAAGCAGTTCTGAGAAAGTCTAAACATTATCCCCACTTTTCCCTCCTGGCATTTTCCATGTGGGAGATATAGCACGATGTATATTTGTTTGGAGGACAACTCAATGGACAGTGTAGGGAGAAAAGTTCCTGGCTCATTGAATGCCGTTTCTGGAGACACTGCGATCAATGAGGGAGATATGTCAAGATGTGTGTTGCTTTTGAGGACGGCTCTCTGGAGAGTCTTAGCAAAGAGGTCACACGGATAATCAGAGCAATTCTCAGAGACACTGAGAACAACCATACAAATCACTTTTGTCCCTTTGCTTGTTTTACGTATAACAAGACGTTTATGGATTTTGAGGAGAACTCCTCAAGGGTGTAGGCACAAAAGTTGGTGGCACACTGAATGCCGTTATTGGAGACACTGAGAAACAAGCCCTACAATTCCCTCCTGGCTCTTTCCATGTTGGAGGTAGAGCAAGAAGATTGTTGGTTGGTTTTGCGCCTAGCTCTATGGCGAGAGTAGGCAGAGACATAATTAGGTGACTTGAAGCAGTTCCTATCGAGTCCAAGAACAGTCCCCACCTTTCCCTGCTGGCAGTTTCCATGTGGACATATGTCTTGATATGTGCTTTGCTTTTGAGCACAACTCTCTCGAGAGAGAATGTTAGCAAAGAGGTAACGGGGAGAGTAGAAAGCAGTACTCAAAGACAGGGAGAACAAGATCTACATTTCCCACCTGGCACTTCCCATGTAGGAGATATAGCAGGATGTATACTGGTTTTGAGGACAACTCAAGGGACAGTGAAGGGAGAAAAGTTCCTGGCTCATTGAATGCCGTTTCTGGAGACACTGCGATCAATGTGGGAGATATGTCAACACGTGTGTTGGTTTTGAGGACGGCTCTCTGGAGAGTCTTAGCAAAGAGGTCACACGGATAATCAGAGCAATTCTCAGAGACACTGAGAACAAGATCGACAATTCCTCCTGGCACTTTCCCTGTAGGAGATACCGCAAGACGTTTCTGTATATTGGGCACAGCGCTCTGCAGGCTGTTAGCAGAGACTTTCCCGGCACAGTGAAACCCTATGTCAGAGACACTGAGAAGAAGCCCCAATGTTCCTTCCAGTCATTTTCAGTGTGGGTGCCTTCTCCACGTGGTTCCTGGTTTCACTGCAGCTCTGAAGAGAATGTTAGCAAAGAGGTAATCGGGACAGTGAAAACAGTACTCAAAGACAGGGAGAGCAAGCTCTACATTACTCTCTTGGCACTTTGGATGCGGGACATACAGCGAGATGTTTGCTGCTTTTGCGTTTGGTTGTTGGGAGATTTACAGCACAAAGATATCTAGTTGATTTGAAGCAGTTCTGAGAAAGTCTAAACATTATCCCCACTTTTCCCTCCTGGCATTTTCCATGTGGGAGATATAGCACGAGGTATATTTGTTTTGAGGACAACTCAATGGACAGTGTAGGGAGAAAAGTTCCTGGCTCATTGAATGCCGTTTCTGGAGACACTGCGATCAATGAGGGAGATATGTCAAGATGTGTGTTGCTTTTGAGGACGGCTCTCTGGAGAGTCTTAGCAAAGAGGTCACACGGATAATCAGAGCAATTCTCAGAGACACTGAGAACAACCATACAAATCACTTTTGTCCCTTTGCTTGTTTTACGTATAACAAGACGTTTATGGATTTTGAGGAGAACTCCTCAAGGGTGTAGGCACAAAAGTTGGTGGCACACTGAATGCCGTTATTGGAGACACTGAGAAACAAGCCCTACAATTCCCTCCTGGCTCTTTCCATGTTGGAGGTAGAGCAAGAAGATTGTTGGTTGGTTTTGCGCCTAGCTCTATGGCGAGAGTAGGCAGAGACATAATTAGGTGACTTGAAGCAGTTCCTATCGAGTCCAAGAACAGTCCCCACCTTTCCCTGCTGGCAGTTTCCATGTGGACATATGTCTTGATATGTGCTTTGCTTTTGAGCACAACTCTCTCGAGAGAGAATGTTAGCAAAGAGGTAACGGGGAGAGTAGAAAGCAGTACTCAAAGACAGGGAGAACAAGATCTACATTTCCCACCTGGCACTTCCCATGTAGGAGATATAGCAGGATGTATACTGGTTTTGAGGACAACTCAAGGGACAGTGAAGGGAGAAAAGTTCCTGGCTCATTGAATGCCGTTTCTGGAGACACTGCGATCAATGTGGGAGATATGTCAACACGTGTGTTGGTTTTGAGGACGGCTCTCTGGAGAGTCTTAGCAAAGAGGTCACACGGATAATCAGAGCAATTCTCAGAGACACTGAGAACAAGATCGACAATTCCTCCTGGCACTTTCCCTGTAGGAGATACCGCAAGACGTTTCTGTATATTGGGCACAGCGCTCTGCAGGCTGTTAGCAGAGACTTTCCCGGCACAGTGAAACCCTATGTCAGGGACACTGAGAAGAAGCCCCAACGTTCCTTCCAGTCATTTTCAGTGTGGGTGCCTTCTCCACGTGGTTCCTGGTTTCACTGCAGCTCTGAAGAGAATGTTAGCAAAGAGGTAATCGGGACAGTGAAAACAGTACTCAAAGACAGGGAGAGCAAGCTCTACATTACTCTCTTGGCACTTTGGATGCGGGACATACAGCGAGATGTTTGCTGCTTTTGCGTTTGGTTGTTGGGAGATTTACAGCACAAAGATATCTAGTTGATTTGAAGCAGTTCTGAGAAAGTCTAAACATTATCCCCACTTTTCCCTCCTGGCATTTTCCATGTGGGAGATATAGCACGATATATATTTGTTTTGAGGACAACTCAAGGGACAGTGTAGGGAGAAAAGTTCCTGGCTCATTGAATGCCGTTTCTGGAGACACTGCGATCAATGAGGGAGATATGTCAAGATGTGTGTTGCTTTTGAGGACGGCTCTCTGGAGAGTCTTAGCAAAGAGGTCACACGGATAATCAGAGCAATTCTCAGAGACACTGAGACCAAGCTCCACAATTCCTCCTGGCACTTTCCCTGTAGGAGATACCGCAAGACGTTTCTGTATATTGGGCACAGCGCTCTGCAGGCTGTTAGCAGAGACTTTCCCGGCACAGTGAAACCCTATGTCAGAGACACTGAGAAGAAGCCCCAATGTTCCTTCCAGTCATTTTCAGTGTGGGTGCCTTCTCCACGTGGTTCCTGGTTTCACTGCAGCTCTGAAGAGAATGTTAGCAAAGAGGTAATCGGGACAGTGAAAACAGTACTCAAAGACAGGGAGAGCAAGCTCTACATTACTCTCTTGGCACTTTGGATGCGGGACATACAGCGAGATGTTTGCTGCTTTTGCGTTTGGTTGTTGGGAGATTTACAGCACAAAGATATCTAGTTGATTTGAAGCAGTTCTGAGAAAGTCTAAACATTATCCCCACTTTTCCCTCCTGGCATTTTCCATGTGGGAGATATAGCACGATGTATATTTGTTTTGAGGACAACTCAAGGGACAGTGTAGGGAGAAAAGTTCCTGGCTCATTGAATGCCGTTTCTGGAGACACTGCGATCAATGAGGGAGATATGTCAAGATGTGTGTTGCTTTTGAGGACAGCTCTCTGGAGAGTCTTAGCAAAGAGGTCACACGGATAATCAGAGCAATTCTCAGAGACACTGAGAACGACCATACAAATCACTTTTGTCCCTTTGCTTGTTTTACGTATAACAAGAGGTTTATGGATTTTGAGGAGAACTCCTCAAGGGTGTAGGCACAAAAGTTAGTGGCACACTGAATGCCGTTATTGGAGACACTGAGAAACAAGCCCTACAATTCCCTCCTGGCTCTTTCCATGTTGGAGGTAGAGCAAGAAGATTGTTGGTTGGTTTTGCGCCTAGCTCTATGGCGAGAGTAGGCAGAGACATAATTAGGTGACTTGAAGCAGTTCCTATCGAGTCCAAGAACAGTCCCCACCTTTCCCTGCTGGCAGTTTCCATGTGGACATATGTCTTGAGATGTGCTTTGCTTTTGAGCACAACTCTCTCTCGAGAGAATGTTAGCAAAGAGGTAACGGGGAGAGTAGAAAGCAGTACTCAAAGACAGGGAGAACAAGATCTACATTTCCCACCTGGCACTTCCCATGTAGGAGATATAGCAGGATGTATACTGGTTTTGAGGACAACTCAATGGACAGTGTAGGGAGAAAAGTTCCTGGCTCATTGAATGCCGTTTCTGGAGACCCTGCGATCAATGTGGGAGATACGTCAAGACGTGTGTTGGTTTTGAGGACGGCTCTCTGGAGAGTCTTAGCAAAGAGGTCACACGGATAATCAGAGCAATTCTCAGAGACACTGAGAACAAGATCGACAATTCGCTCTTGGCGCTTTCCCTGTAGGAGATATCGCAAGACGTTTCTGTATATTGGGCACAGCGCTCTGCAGGCTGTTAGCAGAGACTTTCCCGGCACAGTGAAACCCTATGTCAGGGACACTGAGAAGAAGCCCCAACGTTCCTTCCAGTCATTTTCAGTGTGGGTGCCTTCTCCACGTGGTTCCTGGTTTCACTGCAGCTCTGAAGAGAATGTTAGCAAAGAGGTAATCGGGACAGTGAAAACAGTACTCAAAGACAGGGAGAGCAAGCTCTACATTACTCTCTTGGCACTTTGGATGCGGGACATACAGCGAGATGTTTGCTGCTTTTGCGTTTGGCTGTTGGGAGATTTACAGCACAAAGATATCTAGTTGATTTGAAGCAGTTCTGAGAAAGTCTAAACATAATCCCCACTTTTCCCTCCTGGCATTTTCCATGTGGGAGATATAGCACGATGTATATTTGTTTGGAGGACAACTCAAAGGACAGTGTAGGGAGAAAAGTTCCTGGCTCCTTGAATGCCGTTTCTGGAGACACTGCGATCAATGAGGGAGATATGTCAAGATGTGTGTTGGTTTTGAGGACGGCTCTCTGGAGAGTCTTAGCAAAGAGGTCACACGGATAATCAGAGCAATTCTCAGAGACACTGAGACCAAGCTCCACAATTCCTCCTGGCAGTTTCCCTGTAGGAGATACCGCAAGACGTTTCTGTATATTGGGCACAGCGCTCTGCAGGCTGTTAGCAGAGACTTTCCCAGCACAGTGAAACCCTATGTCAGAGACACTGAGAAGAAGCCCCAATGTTCCTTCCAGTCATTTTCAGTGTGGGTGCCTTCTCCACGTGGTTCCTGGTTTCACTGCAGCTCTGAAGAGAATGTTAGCAAAGAGGTAATCGGGACAGTGAAAACAGTACTCAAAGACAGGGAGAGCAAGCTCTACATTACTCTCTTGGCACTTTGGATGCGGGACATACAGCGAGATGTTTGCTGCTTTTGCGTTTGGTTGTTGGGAGATTTACAGCACAAAGATATCTAGTTGATTTGAAGCAGTTCTGAGAAAGTCTAAACATTATCCCCACTTTTCCCTCCTGGCATTTTCCATGTGGGAGATATAGCACGATATATATTTGTTTTGAGGACAACTCAAGGGACAGTGTAGGGAGAAAAGTTCCTGGCTCATTGAATGCCGTTTCTGGAGACACTGCGATCAATGAGGGAGATATGTCAAGATGTGTGTTGCTTTTGAGGACGGCTCTCTGGAGAGTCTTAGCAAAGAGGTCACACGGATAATCAGAGCAATTCTCAGAGACACTGAGACCAAGCTCCACAATTCCTCCTGGCACTTTCCCTGTAGGAGATACCGCAAGACGTTTCTGTATATTGGGCACAGCGCTCTGCAGGCTGTTAGCAGAGACTTTCCCGGCTCAGTGAAACCCTATGTCAGAGACACTGAGAAGAAGCCCCAATGTTCCTGCCAGTCATTTTCAGTGTGGGTGCCTTCTCCACGTGGTTCCTGGTTTCACTGCAGCTCTGAAGAGAATGTTAGCAAAGAGGTAATCGGGACAGTGAAAACAGTACTCAAAGACAGGGAGAGCAAGCTCTACATTACTCTCTTGGCACTTTGGATGCGGGACATACAGCGAGATGTTTGCTGCTTTTGCGTTTGGCTGTTGGGAGATTTACAGCACAAAGATATCTAGTTGATTTGAAGCAGTTCTGAGAAAGTCTAAACATAATCCCCACTTTTCCCTCCTGGCATTTTCCATGTGGGAGATATAGCACGATGTATATTTGTTTTGAGGACAACTCAATGGACAGTGTAGGGAGAAAAGTTCCTGGCTCCTTGAATGCCGTTTCTGGAGACACTGCGATCAATGAGGGAGATATGTCAAGATGAGTGTTGGTTTTGAGGACGTCTCTCTGGAGAGTCTTAGCAAAGAGGTCACACGGATAATCAGAGCAATTCTCAGAGACACTGAGACCAAGCTCCACAATTCCTCCTGGCAGTTTCCCTGTAGGAGATACCGCAAGACGTTTCTGTATATTGGGCACAGCGCTCTGCAGGCTGTTAGCAGAGACTTTCCCGGCACAGTGAAACCCTATGTCAGGGACACTGAGAAGAAGCCCCAACGTTCCTTCCAGTCATTTTCAGTGTGGGTGCCTTCTCCACGTGGTTCCTGGTTTCACTGCAGCTCTGAAGAGAATGTTAGCAAAGAGGTAATCGGGACAGTGAAAACAGTACTCAAAGACAGGGAGAGCAAGCTCTACATTACTCTCTTGGCACTTTGGATGCGGGACATACAGCGAGATGTTTGCTGCTTTTGCGTTTGGCTGTTGGGAGATTTACAGCACAAAGATATCTAGTTGATTTGAAGCAGTTCTGAGAAAGTCTAAACATAATCCCCACTTTTCCCTCCTGGCATTTTCCATGTGGGAGATATAGCACGATGTATATTTGTTTGGAGGACAACTCAATGGACAGTGTAGGGAGAAAAGTTCCTGGCTCCTTGAATGCCGTTTCTGGAGACACTGCGATCAATGAGGGAGATATGTCAAGATGTGTGTTGGTTTTGAGGACGGCTCTCTGGAGAGTCTTAGCAAAGAGGTCACACGGATAATCAGAGCAATTCTCAGAGACACTGAGACCAAGCTCCACAATTCCTCCTGGCAGTTTCCCTGTAGGAGATACCGCAAGACGTTTCTGTATATTGGGCACAGCGCTCTGCAGGCTGTTAGCAGAGACTTTCCCAGCACAGTGAAACCCTATGTCAGAGACACTGAGAAGAAGCCCCAATGTTCCTTCCAGTCATTTTCAGTGTGGGTGCCTTCTCCACGTGGTTCCTGGTTTCACTGCAGCTCTGAAGAGAATGTTAGCAAAGAGGTAATCGGGACAGTGAAAACAGTACTCAAAGACAGGGAGAGCAAGCTCTACATTACTCTCTTGGCACTTTGGATGCGGGACATACAGCGAGATGTTTGCTGCTTTTGCGTTTGGTTGTTGGGAGATTTACAGCACAAAGATATCTAGTTGATTTGAAGCAGTTCTGAGAAAGTCTAAACATTATCCCCACTTTTCCCTCCTGGCATTTTCCATGTGGGAGATATAGCACGATATATATTTGTTTTGAGGACAACTCAAGGGACAGTGTAGGGAGAAAAGTTCCTGGCTCATTGAATGCCGTTTCTGGAGACACTGCGATCAATGAGGGAGATATGTCAAGATGTGTGTTGCTTTTGAGGACGGCTCTCTGGAGAGTCTTAGCAAAGAGGTCACACGGATAATCAGAGCAATTCTCAGAGACACTGAGAACAAGATCGACAATTGGCTCTTGGCACTTTCCCTGTAGGAGATACCGCAAGACGTTTCTGTATATTGGGCACAGCGCTCTGCAGGCTGTTAGCAGAGACTTTCCCGGCACAGTGAAACCCTATGTCAGAGACACTGAGAAGAAGCCCCAACGTTCCTTCCAGTCATTTTCAGTGTGGGTGCCTTCTCCACGTGGTTCCTGGTTTCACTGCAGCTCTGAAGAGAATGTTAGCAAAGAGGTAATTGGGACAGTGAAAACAGTACTCAAAGACAGGGAGAGCAAGCTCTACATTACTCTCTTGGCACTTTGGATGCGGGACATACAGCGAGATGTTTGCTGCTTTTGCGTTTGGCTGTTGGGAGATTTACAGCACAAAGATATCTAGTTGATTTGAAGCAGTTCTGAGAAAGTCTAAACATAATCCCCACTTTTCCCTCCTGGCATTTTCCATGTGGGAGATATAGCACGAGGTATATTTGTTTGGAGGACAACTCAATGGACAGTGAAGGGAGAAAAGTTCCTGGCTCCTTGAATGCCGTTTCTGGAGACACTGCGATCAATGAGGGAGATATGTCAAGATGAGTGTTGGTTTTGAGGACGTCTCTCTGGAGAGTCTTAGCAAAGAGGTCACACGGATAATCAGAGCAATTCTCAGAGACACTGAGACCAAGCTCCACAATTCCTCCTGGCACTTTCCCTGTAGGAGATACCGCAAGACGTTTCTGTATATTGGGCACAGCGCTCTGCAGGCTGTTAGCAGAGACTTTCCCGGCTCATTGAAACCCTATGTCAGAGACACTGAGAAGAAGCCCCAATGTTCCTGCCAGTCATTTTCAGTGTGGGTGCCTTCTCCACGTGGTTCCTGGTTTCACTGCAGCTCTGAAGAGAATGTTAGCAAAGAGGTAATCGGGACAGTGAAAACAGTACTCAAAGACAGGGAGAGCAAGCTCTACATTACTCTCTTGGCACTTTGGATGCGGGACATACAGCGAGATGTTTGCTGCTTTTGCGTTTGGCTGTTGGGAGATTTACAGCACAAAGATATCTAGTTGATTTGAAGCAGTTCTGAGAAAGTCTAAACATAATCCCCACTTTTCCCTCCTGGCATTTTCCATGTGGGAGATATAGCACGATGTATATTTGTTTTGAGGACAACTCAATGGACAGTGTAGGGAGAAAAGTTCCTGGCTCATTGAATGCCGTTTCTGGAGACACTGCGATCAATGAGGGAGATATGTCAAGATGAGTGTTGGTTTTGAGGACGGCTCTCTGGAGAGTCTTAGCAAAGAGGTCACACGGATAATCAGAGCAATTCTCAGAGACACTGAGACCAAGCTCCACAATTCCTCCTGGCACTTTCCCTGTAGGAGATACCGCAAGACGTTTCTCTATATTGGGCACAGCGCTCTGCAGGCTGTTAGCAGAGACTTTCCCGGGACAGTGAAACCCTATGTCAGGGACACTGAGAAGAAGCCCCAACGTTCCTTCCAGTCATTTTCAGTGTGGGTGCCTTCTCCACGTGGTTCCTGGTTTCACTGCAGCTCTGAAGAGAATGTTAGCAAAGAGGTAATCGGGACAGTGAAAACAGTACTCAAAGACAGGGAGAGCAAGCTCTACATTACTCTCTTGGCACTTTGGATGCGGGACATACAGCGAGATGTTTGCTGCTTTTGCGTTTGGCTGTTGGGAGATTTACAGCACAAAGATATCTAGTTGATTTGAAGCAGTTCTGAGAAAGTCTAAACATAATCCCCACTTTTCCCTCCTGGCATTTTCCATGTGGGAGATATAGCACGATGTATATTTGTTTGGAGGACAACTCAATGGACAGTGTAGGGAGAAAAGTTCCTGGCTCCTTGAATGCCGTTTCTGGAGACACTGCGATCAATGAGGGAGATATGTCAAGATGTGTGTTGCTTTTGAGGACGGCTCTCTGGAGAGTCTTAGCAAAGAGGTCACACGGATAATCAGAGCAATTCTCAGAGACACTGAGAACAAGATCGACAATTCGCTCTTGGCACTTTCCCTGTAGGAGATACCACAAGACGTTTCTGTATATTGGGCACAGCGCTCTGCAGGCTGTTAGCAGAGACTTTCCCGGCACAGTGAAACCCTATGTCAGAGACACTGAGAAGAAGCCCCAACGTTCCTTCCAGTCATTTTCAGTGTGGGTGCCTTCTCCACGTGGTTCCTGGTTTCACTGCAGCTCTGAAGAGAATGTTAGCAAAGAGGTAATCGGGACAGTGAAAACAGTACTCAAAGACAGGGAGAGCAAGCTCTACATTACTCTCTTGGCACTTTGGATGCGGGACATACAGCGAGATGTTTGCTGCTTTTGCGTTTGGCTGTTGGGAGATTTACAGCACAAAGATATCTAGTTGATTTGAAGCAGTTCTGAGAAAGTCTAAACATAATCCCCACTTTTCCCTCCTGGCATTTTCCATGTGGGAGATATAGCACGAGGTATATTTGTTTGGAGGACAACTCAATGGACAGTGAAGGGAGAAAAGTTCCTGGCTCCTTGAATGCCGTTTCTGGAGACACTGCGATCAATGAGGGAGATATGTCAAGATGAGTGTTGGTTTTGAGGACGGCTCTCTGGAGAGTCTTAGCAAAGAGGTCACACGGATAATCAGAGCAATTCTCAGAGACACTGAGACCAAGCTCCACAATTCCTCCTGGCACTTTCCCTGTAGGAGATACCGCAAGACGTTTCTGTATATTGGGCACAGCGCTCTGCAGGCTGTTAGCAGAGACTTTCCCGGCTCAGTGAAACCCTATGTCAGAGACACTGAGAAGAAGCCCCAATGTTCCTGCCAGTCATTTTCAGTGTGGGTGCCTTCTCCACGTGGTTCCTGGTTTCACTGCAGCTCTGAAGAGAATGTTAGCAAAGAGGTAATCGGGACAGTGAAAACAGTACTCAAAGACAGGGAGAGCAAGCTCTACATTACTCTCTTGGCACTTTGGATGCGGGACATACAGCGAGATGTTTGCTGCTTTTGCGTTTGGCTGTTGGGAGATTTACAGCACAAAGATATCTAGTTGATTTGAAGCAGTTCTGAGAAAGTCTAAACATAATCCCCACTTTTCCCTCCTGGCATTTTCCATGTGGGAGATATAGCACGATGTATATTTGTTTTGAGGACAACTCAATGGACAGTGTAGGGAGAAAAGTTCCTGGCTCCTTGAATGCCGTTTCTGGAGACCCTGCGATCAATGAGGGAGATATGTCAAGATGAGTGTTGGTTTTGAGGACGTCTCTCTGGAGAGTCTTAGCAAAGAGGTCACACGGATAATCAGAGCAATTCTCAGAGACACTGAGACCAAGCTCCACAATTCCTCCTGGCAGTTTCCCTGTAGGAGATACCGCAAGACGTTTCTGTATATTGGGCACAGCGCTCTGCAGGCTGTTAGCAGAGACTTTCCCGGCACAGTGAAACCCTATGTCAGAGACACTGAGAAGAAGCCCCAATGTTCCTTCCAGTCATTTTCAGTGTGGGTGCCTTCTCCACGTGGTTCCTGCTTTCACTGCAGCTCTGAAGAGAATGTTAGCAAAGAGGTAATCGGGACAGTGAAAACAGTACTCAAAGACAGGGAGAGCAAGTTCTACATTACTCTCTTGGCACTTTGGATGCGGGACATACAGCGAGATGTTTGCTGCTTTTACATTTGGCTGTTGGGAGATTTACAGCACAAAGATATCTAGTTGATTTGAAGCAGTTCTGAGAAAGTCTAAACATAATCCCCACTTTTCCCTCCTGGCATTTTCCATGTGGGAGATATAGCACGATGTATATTTGTTTGGAGGACAACTCAAGGGACAGTGTAGGGAGAAAAGTTCCTGGCTCATTGAATGCCGTTTCTGGAGACACTGCGATCAATGAGGGAGATATGTCAAGATGTGTGTTGCTTTTGAGGACAGCTCTCTGGAGAGTCTTAGCAAAGAGGTCACACGGATAATCAGAGCAATTCTCAGAGACACTGAGAACAACCATACATTTCACTTTTGGCCCTTTGCGTGTTTTACGTATAACAAGACGTTTATGGATTTTGAGGAGAACTCCTCAAGGGTGTAGGCACAAAAGTTGGTGGCACACTGAATGCCGTTATTGGAGACACTGAGAAACAAGCCCTACAATTCCCTCCTGGCTCTTTCCATGTTGGAGGTAGAGCAAGAAGATTGTTGGTTGGTTTTGCGCCTAGCTCTATGGCGAGAGTAGGCAGAGACATAATTAGGTGACTTGAAGCAGTTCCTATCGAGTCCAAGAACAGTCCCCACCTTTCCCTGCTGGCAGTTTCCATGTGGACATATGTCTTGATATGTGCTTTGCTTTTGAGCACAACTCTCTCGAGAGAATGTTAGCAAAGAGGTAACGGGGAGAGTAGAAAGCAGTACTCAAAGACAGGGAGAACAAGATCTACATTTCCCACCTGGCACTTCCCATGTAGGAGATATAGCAGGATGTATACTGGTTTTGAGGACAACTCAATGGACAGTGAAGGGAGAAAAGTTCCTGGCTCATTGAATGCCGTTTCTGGAGACCCTGCGATCAATGTGGGAGATATGTCAACACGTGTGTTGGTTTTGAGGACGGCTCTCTGGAGAGTCTTAGCAAAGAGGTCACACGGATAATCAGAGCAATTCTCAGAGACACTGAGAACAAGAACGACAATTCGCTCTTGGCACTTTCTCTGTAGGAGATACCGCAAGACGTTTCTGTATATTGGGCACAGCGCTCTGCAGGCTGTTAGCAGAGACTTTCCCGGCACAGTGAAACCCTATGTCAGAGACACTGAGAAGAAGCCCCAACGTTCCTTCCAGTCATTTTCAGTGTGGGTGCCTTCTCCACGTGGTTCCTGGTTTCACTGCAGCTCTGAAGAGAATGTTAGCAAAGAGGTAATCGGGACAGTGAAAACAGTACTCAAAGACAGGGAGAGCAAGCTCTACATTACTCTCTTGGCACTTTGGATGCGGGACATACAGCGAGATGTTTGCTGCTTTTGCGTTTGGCTGTTGGGAGATTTACAGCACAAAGATATCTAGTTGATTTGAAGCAGTTCTGAGAAAGTCTAAACATAATCCCCACTTTTCCCTCCTGGCATTTTCCATGTGGGAGATATAGCACGAGGTATATTTGTTTGGAGGACAACTCAATGGACAGTGTAGCGAGAAAAGTTCCTGGCTCCTTGAATGCCGTTTCTGGAGACACTGCGATCAATGAGGGAGATATGTCAAGATGTGTGTTGCTTTTGAGGACGTCTCTCTGGAGAGTCTTAGCAAAGAGGTCACACGGATAATCAGAGCAATTCTCAGAGACACTGAGACCAAGCTCCACAATTCCTCCTGGCACTTTCCCTGTAGGAGATACCGCAAGACGTTTCTGTATATTGGGCACAGCGCTCTGCAGGCTGTTAGCAGAGACTTTCCCGGCTCAGTGAAACCCTATGTCAGAGACACTGAGAAGAAGCCCCAATGTTCCTTCCAGTCATTTTCAGTGTGGGTGCCTTCTCCACGTGGTTCCTGGTTTCACTGCAGCTCTGAAGAGAATGTTAGCAAAGAGGTAATCGGGACAGTGAAAACAGTACTCAAAGACAGGGAGAGCAAGCTCTCTTGGCACTTTGGATGCGGGACATACAGGGAGATGTTTGCTGCTTTTACATTTGGCTGTTGGGAGATTTACAGCACAAAGATATCTAGTTGATTTGAAGCAGTTCTGAGAAAGTCTAAACATAATCCCCACTTTTCCCTCCTGGCATTTTCCATGTGGGAGATATAGCACGATGTATATTTGTTTGGAGGACAACTCAAGGGACAGTGTAGGGAGAAAAGTTCCTGGCTCATTGAATGCCGTTTCTGGAGACACTGCGATCAATGAGGGAGATATGTCAAGATGTGTGTTGCTTTTGAGGACAGCTCTCTGGAGAGTCTTAGCAAAGAGGTCACACGGATAATCAGAGCAATTCTCAGAGACACTGAGAACAACCATACATTTCACTTTTGGCCCTTTGCGTGTTTTACGTATAACAAGACGTTTATGGATTTTGAGGAGAACTCCTCGAGGGTGTAGGCACAAAAGTTGGTGGCACACTGAATGCCGTTATTGGAGACACTGAGAAACAAGCCCTACAATTCCCTCCTGGCTCTTTCCATGTTGGAGGTAGAGCAAGAAGATTGTTGGTTGGTTTTGCGCCTAGCTCTATGGCGAGAGTAGGCAGAGACATAATTAGGTGACTTGAAGCAGTTCCTATCGAGTCCAAGAACAGTCCCCACCTTTCCCTGCTGGCAGTTTCCATGTGGACATATGTCTTGATATGTGCTTTGCTTTTGAGCACAACTCTCTCGAGAGAATGTTAGCAAAGAGGTAACGGGGAGAGTAGAAAGCAGTACTCAAAGACAGGGAGAACAAGATCTACATTTCCCACCTGGCACTTCCCATGTAGGAGATATAGCAGGATGTATACTGGTTTTGAGGACAACTCAATGGACAGTGAAGGGAGAAAAGTTCCTGGCTCATTGAATGCCGTTTCTGGAGACCCTGCGATCAATGTGGGAGATATGTCAACACGTGTGTTGGTTTTGAGGACGGCTCTCTGGAGAGTCTTAGCAAAGAGGTCACACGGATAATCAGAGCAATTCTCAGAGACACTGAGAACAAGATCGACAATTCGCTCTTGGCACTTTCCCTGTAGGAGATACCGCAAGACGTTTCTGTATATTGGGCACAGCGCTCTGCAGGCTGTTAGCAGAGACTTTCCCGGCACAGTGAAACCCTATGTCAGAGACACTGAGAAGAAGCCCCAACGTTCCTTCCAGTCATTTTCAGTGTGGGTGCCTTCTCCACGTGGTTCCTGGTTTCACTGCAGCTCTGAAGAGAATGTTAGCAAAGAGGTAATCGGGACAGTGAAAACAGTACTCAAAGACAGGGAGAGCAAGCTCTACATTACTCTCTTGGCACTTTGGATGCGGGACATACAGCGAGATGTTTGCTGCTTTTGCGTTTGGCTGTTGGGAGATTTACAGCACAAAGATATCTAGTTGATTTGAAGCAGTTCTGAGAAAGTCTAAACATAATCCCCACTTTTCCCTCCTGGCATTTTCCATGTGGGAGATATAGCACGAGGTATATTTGTTTGGAGGACAACTCAATGGACAGTGTAGGGAGAAAAGTTCCTGGCTCATTGAATGCCGTTTCTGGAGACACTGCGATCAATGTGGGAGATATGTCAACACGTGTGTTGGTTTTGAGGACGGCTCTCTGGAGAGTCTTAGCAAAGAGGTCACACGGATAATCAGAGCAATTCTCAGAGACACTGAGAACAAGCTCCACAATTCCTCCTGGCACTTTCCCTGTAGGAGATACCGCAAGACGTTTCTGTATATTGGGCACAGCGCTCTGCAGGCTGTTAGCAGAGACTTTCCCGGCTCAGTGAAACCCTATGTCAGAGACACTGAGAAGAAGCCCCAATGTTCCTTCCAGTCATTTTCAGTGTGGGTGCCTTCTCCACGTGGTTCCTGGTTTCACTGCAGCTCTGAAGAGAATGTTAGCAAAGAGGTAATCGGGACAGTGAAAACAGTACTCAAAGACAGGGAGAGCAAGCTCTACATTACTCTCTTGGCACTTTGGATGCGGGACATACAGCGAGATGTTTGCTGCTTTTGCGTTTGGTTGTTGGGAGATTTACAGCACAAAGATATCTAGTTGATTTGAAGCAGTTCTGAGAAAGTCTAAACATAATCCCCACTTTTCCCTCCTGGCATTTTCCATGTGGGAGATATAGCACGATGTATATTTGTTTTGAGGACAACTCAAGGGACAGTGTAGGGAGAAAAGTTCCTGGCTCATTGAATGCCGTTTCTGGAGACACTGCGATCAATGAGGGAGATATGTCAAGATGTGTGTTGCTTTTGAGGACGTCTGTCTGGAGAGTCTTAGCAAAGAGGTCACACGGATAATCAGAGCAATTCTCAGAGACACTGAGAACAACCATACAAATCACTTTTGTCCCTTTGCTTGTTTTACGTATAACAAGACGTTTATGGATTTTGAGGAGAACTCCTCAAGGGTGTAGGCACAAAAGTTGGTGGCACACTGAATGCCGTTATTGGAGACACTGAGAAACAAGCCCTACAATTCCCTCCTGGCTCTTTCCATGTTGGAGGTAGAGCAAGAAGATTGTTGGTTGGTTTTGCGCCTAGCTCTATGGCGAGAGTAGGCAGAGACATAATTAGGTGACTTGAAGCAGTTCCTATCGAGTCCAAGAACAGTCCCCACCTTTCCCTGCTGGCAGTTTCCATGTGGACATATGTCTTGATATGTGCTTTGCTTTTGAGCACAACTCTCTCGAGAGAGAATGTTAGCAAAGAGGTAACGGGGAGAGTAGAAAGCAGTACTCAAAGACAGGGAGAACAAGATCTACATTTCCCACCTGGCACTTCCCATGTAGGAGATATAGCAGGATGTATACTGGTTTTGAGGACAACTCAATGGACAGTGAAGGGAGAAAAGTTCCTGGCTCATTGAATGCCGTTTCTGGAGACACTGCGATCAATGTGGGAGATATGTCAACACGTGTGTTGGTTTTGAGGACGGCTCTCTGGAGAGTCTTAGCAAAGAGGTCACACGGATAATCAGAGCAATTCTCAGAGACACTGAGAACAAGATCAACAATTCGCTCTTGGCACTTTCTCTGTAGGAGATACCGCAAGACGTTTCTGTATATTGGGCACAGCGCTCTGCAGGCTGTTAGCAGAGACTTTCCCGGGACAGTGAAACCCTATGTCAGAGACACTGAGAAGAAGCCCCAACGTTCCTTCCAGTCATTTTCAGTGTGGGTGCCTTCTCCACGTGGTTCCTGGTTTCACTGCAGCTCTGAAGAGAATGTTAGCAAAGAGGTAATCGGGACAGTGAAAACAGTACTCAAAGACAGGGAGAGCAAGCTCTACATTACTCTCTTGGCACTTTGGATGCGGGACATACAGCGAGATGTTTGCTGCTTTTGCGTTTGGCTGTTGGGAGATTTACAGCACAAAGATATCTAGTTGATTTGAAGCAGTTCTGAGAAAGTCTAAACATAATCCCCACTTTTCCCTCCTGGCATTTTCCATGTGGGAGATATAGCACGATGTATATTTGTTTTGAGGACAACTCAATGGACAGTGTAGGGAGAAAAGTTCCTGGCTCCTTGAATGCCGTTTCTGGAGACACTGCGATCAATGAGGGAGATATGTCAAGATGTGTGTTGCTTTTGAGGACGTCTCTCTGGAGAGTCTTAGCAAAGAGGTCACACGGATAATCAGAGCAATTCTCAGAGACACTGAGAACAAGCTCCACAATTCCTCCTGGCACTTTCCCTGTAGGAGATACCGCAAGACGTTTCTGTATATTGGGCACAGCGCTCTGCAGGCTGTTAGCAGAGACTTTCCCGGCTCAGTGAAACCCTATGTCAGAGACACTGAGAAGAAGCCCCAATGTTCCTTCCAGTCATTTTCAGTGTGGGTGCCTTCTCCACGTGGTTCCTGGTTTCACTGCAGCTCTGAAGAGAATGTTAGCAAAGAGGTAATCGGGACAGTGAAAACAGTACTCAAAGACAGGGAGAGCAAGCTCTACATTACTCTCTTGGCACTTTGGATGCGGGACATACAGCGAGATGTTTGCTGCTTTTGCGTTTGGTTGTTGGGAGATTTACAGCACAAAGATATCTAGTTGATTTGAAGCAGTTCTGAGAAAGTCTAAACATAATCCCCACTTTTCCCTCCTGGCATTTTCCATGTGGGAGATATAGCACGATGTATATTTGTTTTGAGGACAACTCAAGGGACAGTGTAGGGAGAAAAGTTCCTGGCTCATTGAATGCCGTTTCTGGAGACACTGCGATCAATGAGGGAGATATGTCAAGATGTGTGTTGCTTTTGAGGACGGCTCTCTGGAGAGTCTTAGCAAAGAGGTCACACGGATAATCAGAGCAATTCTCAGAGACACTGAGAACAACCATACAAATCACTTTTGTCCCTTTGCTTGTTTTACGTATAACAAGACGTTTATGGATTTTGAGGAGAACTCCTCAAGGGTGTAGGCACAAAAGTTGGTGGCACACTGAATGCCGTTATTGGAGACACTGAGAAACAAGCCCTACAATTCCCTCCTGGCTCTTTCCATGTTGGAGGTAGAGCAAGAAGATTGTTGGTTGGTTTTGCGCCTAGCTCTATGGCGAGAGTAGGCAGAGACATAATTAGGTGACTTGAAGCAGTTCCTATCGAGTCCAAGAACAGTCCCCACCTTTCCCTGCTGGCAGTTTCCATGTGGACATATGTCTTGATATGTGCTTTGCTTTTGAGCACAACTCTCTCTCGAGAGAATGTTAGCAAAGAGGTAACGGGGAGAGTAGAAAGCAGTACTCAAAGACAGGGAGAACAAGATCTACATTTCCCACCTGGCACTTCCCATGTAGGAGATATAGCAGGATGTATACTGGTTTTGAGGACAACTCAATGGACAGTGAAGGGAGAAAAGTTCCTGGCTCATTGAATGCCGTTTCTGGAGACACTGCGATCAATGTGGGAGATATGTCAACACGTGTGTTGGTTTTGAGGACGGCTCTCTGGAGAGTCTTAGCAAAGAGGTCATACGGATAATCAGAGCAATTCTCAGAGACACTGAGAACAAGATCAACAATTCGCTCTTGGCACTTTCTCTGTAGGAGATACCGCAAGACGTTTCTGTATATTGGGCACAGCGCTCTGCAGGCTGTTAGCAGAGACTTTCCCGGGACAGTGAAACCCTATGTCAGAGACACTGAGAAGAAGCCCCAACGTTCCTTCCAGTCATTTTCAGTGTGGGTGCCTTCTCCACGTGGTTCCTGGTTTCACTGCAGCTCTGAAGAGAATGTTAGCAAAGAGGTAATCGGGACAGTGAAAACAGTACTCAAAGACAGGGAGAGCAAGCTCTACATTACTCTCTTGGCACTTTGGATGCGGGACATACAGCGAGATGTTTGCTGCTTTTGCGTTTGGCTGTTGGGAGATTTACAGCACAAAGATATCTAGTTGATTTGAAGCACTTCTGAGAAAGTCTAAACATAATCCCCTCTTTTCCCTCCTGGCATTTTCCATGTGGGAGATATAGCACGATGTATATTTGTTTTGAGGACAACTCAATGGACAGTGTAGGGAGAAAAGTTCCTGGCTCCTTGAATGCCGTTTCTGGAGACACTGCGATCAATGAGGGAGATATGTCAAGATGTGTGTTGCTTTTGAGGACGTCTCTCTGGAGAGTCTTAGCAAAGAGGTCACACGGATAATCAGAGCAATTCTCAGAGACACTGAGAACAAGCTCCACAATTCCTCCTGGCACTTTCCCTGTAGGAGATACCGCAAGACGTTTCTGTATATTGGGCACAGCGCTCTGCAGGCTGTTAGCAGAGACTTTCCCGGCTCAGTGAAACCCTATGTCAGAGACACTGAGAAGAAGCCCCAATGTTCCTTCCAGTCATTTTCAGTGTGGGTGCCTTCTCCACGTGGTTCCTGGTTTCACTGCAGCTCTGAAGAGAATGTTAGCAAAGAGGTAATCGGGACAGTGAAAACAGTACTCAAAGACAGGGAGAGCAAGCTCTACATTACTCTCTTGGCACTTTGGATGCGGGACATACAGCGAGATGTTTGCTGCTTTTGCGTTTGGTTGTTGGGAGATTTACAGCACAAAGATATCTAGTTGATTTGAAGCAGTTCTGAGAAAGTCTAAACATAATCCCCACTTTTCCCTCCTGGCATTTTCCATGTGGGAGATATAGCACGATGTATATTTGTTTTGAGGACAACTCAAGGGACAGTGTAGGGAGAAAAGTTCCTGGCTCATTGAATGCCGTTTCTGGAGACACTGCGATCAATGAGGGAGATATGTCAAGATGTGTGTTGCTTTTGAGGACGGCTCTCTGGAGAGTCTTAGCAAAGAGGTCACACGGATAATCAGAGCAATTCTCAGAGACACTGAGAACAACCATACAAATCACTTTTGTCCCTTTGCTTGTTTTACGTATAACAAGACGTTTATGGATTTTGAGGAGAACTCCTCAAGGGTGTAGGCACAAAAGTTGGTGGCACACTGAATGCCGTTATTGGAGACACTGAGAAACAAGCCCTACAATTCCCTCCTGGCTCTTTCCATGTTGGAGGTAGAGCAAGAAGATTGTTGGTTGGTTTTGCGCCTAGCTCTATGGCGAGAGTAGGCAGAGACATAATTAGGTGACTTGAAGCAGTTCCTATCGAGTCCAAGAACAGTCCCCACCTTTCCCTGCTGGCAGTTTCCATGTGGACATATGTCTTGATATGTGCTTTGCTTTTGAGCACAACTCTCTCTCGAGAGAATGTTAGCAAAGAGGTAACGGGGAGAGTAGAAAGCAGTACTCAAAGACAGGGAGAACAAGATCTACATTTCCCACCTGGCACTTCCCATGTAGGAGATATAGCAGGATGTATACTGGTTTTGAGGACAACTCAATGGACAGTGAAGGGAGAAAAGTTCCTGGCTCATTGAATGCCGTTTCTGGAGACACTGCGATCAATGTGGGAGATATGTCAACACGTGTGTTGGTTTTGAGGACGGCTCTCTGGAGAGTCTTAGCAAAGAGGTCATACGGATAATCAGAGCAATTCTCAGAGACACTGAGAACAAGATCAACAATTCGCTCTTGGCACTTTCTCTGTAGGAGATACCGCAAGACGTTTCTGTATATTGGGCACAGCGCTCTGCAGGCTGTTAGCAGAGACTTTCCCGGGACAGTGAAACCCTATGTCAGAGACACTGAGAAGAAGCCCCAACGTTCCTTCCAGTCATTTTCAGTGTGGGTGCCTTCTCCACGTGGTTCCTGGTTTCACTGCAGCTCTGAAGAGAATGTTAGCAAAGAGGTAATCGGGACAGTGAAAACAGTACTCAAAGACAGGGAGAGCAAGCTCTACATTACTCTCTTGGCACTTTGGATGCGGGACATACAGCGAGATGTTTGCTGCTTTTGCGTTTGGCTGTTGGGAGATTTACAGCACAAAGATATCTAGTTGATTTGAAGCACTTCTGAGAAAGTCTAAACATAATCCCCTCTTTTCCCTCCTGGCATTTTCCATGTGGGAGATATAGCACGATGTATATTTGTTTGGAGGACAACTCAATGGACAGTGTAGGGAGAAAAGTTCCTGGCTCCTTGAATGCCGTTTCTGGAGACACTGCGATCAATGAGGGAGATATGTCAAGATGTGTGTTGCTTTTGAGGACGTCTCTCTGGAGAGTCTTAGCAAAGAGGTCACACGGATAATCAGAGCAATTCTCAGAGACACTGAGAACAAGCTCCACAATTCCTCCTGGCACTTTCCCTGTAGGAGATACCGCAAGACGTTTCTGTATATTGGGCACAGCGCTCTGCAGGCTGTTAGCAGAGACTTTCCCGGCTCAGTGAAACCCTATGTCAGAGACACTGAGAAGAAGCCCCAATGTTCCTTCCAGTCATTTTCAGTGTGGGTGCCTTCTCCACGTGGTTCCTGGTTTCACTGCAGCTCTGAAGAGAATGTTAGCAAAGAGGTAATCGGGACAGTGAAAACAGTACTCAAAGACAGGGAGAGCAAGCTCTACATTACTCTCTTGGCACTTTGGATGCGGGACATACAGCGAGATGTTTGCTGCTTTTGCGTTTGGTTGTTGGGAGATTTACAGCACAAAGATATCTAGTTGATTTGAAGCAGTTCTGAGAAAGTCTAAACATAATCCCCACTTTTCCCTCCTGGCATTTTCCATGTGGGAGATATAGCACGATGTATATTTGTTTTGAGGACAACTCAAGGGACAGTGTAGGGAGAAAAGTTCCTGGCTCATTGAATGCCGTTTCTGGAGACACTGCGATCAATGAGGGAGATATGTCAAGATGTGTGTTGCTTTTGAGGACGGCTCTCTGGAGAGTCTTAGCAAAGAGGTCACACGGATAATCAGAGCAATTCTCAGAGACACTGAGAACAACCATACAAATCACTTTTGTCCCTTTGCTTGTTTTACGTATAACAAGACGTTTATGGATTTTGAGGAGAACTCCTCAAGGGTGTAGGCACAAAAGTTGGTGGCACACTGAATGCCGTTATTGGAGACACTGAGAAACAAGGCCTACAATTCCCTCCTGGCTCTTTCCATGTTGGAGGTAGAGCAAGAAGATTGTTGGTTGGTTTTGCGCCTAGCTCTATGGCGAGAGTAGGCAGAGACATAATTAGGTGACTTGAAGCAGTTCCTATCGAGTCCAAGAACAGTCCCCACCTTTCCTTGCTGGCAGTTTCCATGTGGACATATGTCTTGATATGTGCTTTGCTTTTGAGCACAACTCTCTCTCGAGAGAATGTTAGCAAAGAGGTAACGGGGAGAGTAGAAAGCAGTACTCAAAGACAGGGAGAACAAGATCTACATTTCCCACCTGGCACTTCCCATGTAGGAGATATAGCAGGATGTATACTGGTTTTGAGGACAACTCAATGGACAGTGAAGGGAGAAAAGTTCCTGGCTCATTGAATGCCGTTTCTGGAGACACTGCGATCAATGTGGGAGATATGTCAACACGTGTGTTGGTTTTGAGGACGGCTCTCTGGAGAGTCTTAGCAAAGAGGTCATACGGATAATCAGAGCAATTCTCAGAGACACTGAGAACAAGATCAACAATTCGCTCTTGGCACTTTCTCTGTAGGAGATACCGCAAGACGTTTCTGTATATTGGGCACAGCGCTCTGCAGGCTGTTAGCAGAGACTTTCCCGGGACAGTGAAACCCTATGTCAGAGACACTGAGAAGAAGCCCCAACGTTCCTTCCAGTCATTTTCAGTGTGGGTGCCTTCTCCACGTGGTTCCTGGTTTCACTGCAGCTCTGAAGAGAATGTTAGCAAAGAGGTAATCGGGACAGTGAAAACAGTACTCAAAGACAGGGAGAGCAAGCTCTACATTACTCTCTTGGCACTTTGGATGCGGGACATACAGCGAGATGTTTGCTGCTTTTGCGTTTGGCTGTTGGGAGATTTACAGCACAAAGATATCTAGTTGATTTGAAGCAGTTCTGAGAAAGTCTAAACATAATCCCCTCTTTTCCCTCCTGGCATTTTCCATGTGGGAGATATAGCACGATGTATATTTGTTTGGAGGACAACTCAATGGACAGTGTAGGGAGAAAAGTTCCTGGCTCCTTGAATGCCGTTTCTGGAGACACTGCGATCAATGAGGGAGATATGTCAAGATGTGTGTTGCTTTTGAGGACGTCTCTCTGGAGAGTCTTAGCAAAGAGGTCACACGGATAATCAGAGCAATTCTCAGAGACACTGAGAACAAGCTCCACAATTCCTCCTGGCACTTTCCCTGTAGGAGATACCGCAAGACGTTTCTGTATATTGGGCACAGCGCTCTGCAGGCTGTTAGCAGAGACTTTCCCGGCTCAGTGAAACCCTATGTCAGAGACACTGAGAAGAAGCCCCAATGTTCCTTCCAGTCATTTTCAGTGTGGGTGCCTTCTCCACGTGGTTCCTGGTTTCACTGCAGCTCTGAAGAGAATGTTAGCAAAGAGGTAATCGGGACAGTGAAAACAGTACTCAAAGACAGGGAGAGCAAGCTCTCTTGGCACTTTGGATGCGGGACATACAGCGAGATGTTTGCTGCTTTTACATTTGGCTGTTGGGAGATTTACAGCACAAAGATATCTAGTTGATTTGAAGCAGTTCTGAGAAAGTCTAAACATAATCCCCACTTTTCCCTCCTGGCATTTTCCATGTGGGAGATATAGCACGATGTATATTTGTTTTGAGGACAACTCAAGGGACAGTGTAGGGAGAAAAGTTCCTGGCTCATTGAATGCCGTTTCTGGAGACACTGCGATCAATGAGGGAGATATGTCAAGATGTGTGTTGGTTTTGAGGACGGCTCTCTGGAGAGTCTTAGCAAAGAGGTCACACGGATAATCAGAGCAATTCTCAGAGACACTGAGAACAACCATACAAATCACTTTTGTCCCTTTGCTTGTTTTACGTATAACAAGACGTTTATGGATTTTGAGGAGAACTCCTCAAGGGTGTAGGCACAAAAGTTGGTGGCACACTGAATGCCGTTATTGGAGACACTGAGAAACAAGCCCTACAATTCCCTCCTGGCTCTTTCCATGTTGGAGGTAGAGCAAGAAGATTGTTGGTTGGTTTTGCGCCTAGCTCTATGGCGAGAGTAGGCAGAGACATAATTAGGTGACTTGAAGCAGTTCCTATCGAGTCCAAGAACAGTCCCCACCTTTCCCTGCTGGCAGTTTCCATGTGGACATATGTCTTGATATGTGCTTTGCTTTTGAGCACAACTCTCTCTCGAGAGAATGTTAGCAAAGAGGTAACGGGGAGAGTAGAAAGCAGTACTCAAAGACAGGGAGAACAAGATCTACATTTCCCACCTGGCACTTCCCATGTAGGAGATATAGCAGGATGTATACTGGTTTTGAGGACAACTCAATGGACAGTGAAGGGAGAAAAGTTCCTGGCTCATTGAATGCCGTTTCTGGAGACACTGCGATCAATGTGGGAGATATGTCAACACGTGTGTTGGTTTTGAGGACGGCTCTCTGGAGAGTCTTAGCAAAGAGGTCATACGGATAATCAGAGCAATTCTCAGAGACACTGAGAACAAGATCAACAATTCGCTCTTGGCACTTTCTCTGTAGGAGATACCGCAAGACGTTTCTGTATATTGGGCACAGCGCTCTGCAGGCTGTTAGCAGAGACTTTCCCGGGACAGTGAAACCCTATGTCAGAGACACTGAGAAGAAGCCCCAACGTTCCTTCCAGTCATTTTCAGTGTGGGTGCCTTCTCCACGTGGTTCCTGGTTTCACTGCAGCTCTGAAGAGAATGTTAGCAAAGAGGTAATCGGGACAGTGAAAACAGTACTCAAAGACAGGGAGAGCAAGCTCTACATTACTCTCTTGGCACTTTGGATGCGGGACATACAGCGAGATGTTTGCTGCTTTTGCGTTTGGCTGTTGGGAGATTTACAGCACAAAGATATCTAGTTGATTTGAAGCAGTTCTGAGAAAGTCTAAACATAATCCCCTCTTTTCCCTCCTGGCATTTTCCATGTGGGAGATATAGCACGATGTATATTTGTTTGGAGGACAACTCAATGGACAGTGTAGGGAGAAAAGTTCCTGGCTCCTTGAATGCCGTTTCTGGAGACACTGCGATCAATGAGGGAGATATGTCAAGATGTGTGTTGCTTTTGAGGACGTCTCTCTGGAGAGTCTTAGCAAAGAGGTCACACGGATAATCAGAGCAATTCTCAGAGACACTGAGAACAAGCTCCACAATTCCTCCTGGCACTTTCCCTGTAGGAGATACCGCAAGACGTTTCTGTATATTGGGCACAGCGCTCTGCAGGCTGTTAGCAGAGACTTTCCCGGCTCAGTGAAACCCTATGTCAGAGACACTGAGAAGAAGCCCCAATGTTCCTTCCAGTCATTTTCAGTGTGGGTGCCTTCTCCACGTGGTTCCTGGTTTCACTGCAGCTCTGAAGAGAATGTTAGCAAAGAGGTAATCGGGACAGTGAAAACAGTACTCAAAGACAGGGAGAGCAAGCTCTACATTACTCTCTTGGCACTTTGGATGCGGGACATACAGCGAGATGTTTGCTGCTTTTGCGTTTGGTTGTTGGGAGATTTACAGCACAAAGATATCTAGTTGATTTGAAGCAGTTCTGAGAAAGTCTAAACATAATCCCCACTTTTCCCTCCTGGCATTTTCCATGTGGGAGATATAGCACGATGTATATTTGTTTTGAGGACAACTCAAGGGACAGTGTAGGGAGAAAAGTTCCTGGCTCATTGAATGCCGTTTCTGGAGACACTGCGATCAATGAGGGAGATATGTCAAGATGTGTGTTGCTTTTGAGGACGGCTCTCTGGAGAGTCTTAGCAAAGAGGTCACACGGATAATCAGAGCAATTCTCAGAGACACTGAGAACAACCATACAAATCACTTTTGTCCCTTTGCTTGTTTTACGTATAACAAGACGTTTATGGATTTTGAGGAGAACTCCTCAAGGGTGTAGGCACAAAAGTTGGTGGCACACTGAATGCCGTTATTGGAGACACTGAGAAACAAGCCCTACAATTCCCTCCTGGCTCTTTCCATGTTGGAGGTAGAGCAAGAAGATTGTTGGTTGGTTTTGCGCCTAGCTCTATGGCGAGAGTAGGCAGAGACATAATTAGGTGACTTGAAGCAGTTCCTATCGAGTCCAAGAACAGTCCCCACCTTTCCTTGCTGGCAGTTTCCATGTGGACATATGTCTTGATATGTGCTTTGCTTTTGAGCACAACTCTCTCTCGAGAGAATGTTAGCAAAGAGGTAACGGGGAGAGTAGAAAGCAGTACTCAAAGACAGGGAGAACAAGATCTACATTTCCCACCTGGCACTTCCCATGTAGGAGATATAGCAGGATGTATACTGGTTTTGAGGACAACTCAATGGACAGTGAAGGGAGAAAAGTTCCTGGCTCATTGAATGCCGTTTCTGGAGACACTGCGATCAATGTGGGAGATATGTCAACACGTGTGTTGGTTTTGAGGACGGCTCTCTGGAGAGTCTTAGCAAAGAGGTCATACGGATAATCAGAGCAATTCTCAGAGACACTGAGAACAAGATCAACAATTCGCTCTTGGCACTTTCTCTGTAGGAGATACCGCAAGACGTTTCTGTATATTGGGCACAGCGCTCTGCAGGCTGTTAGCAGAGACTTTCCCGGGACAGTGAAACCCTATGTCAGAGACACTGAGAAGAAGCCCCAACGTTCCTTCCAGTCATTTTCAGTGTGGGTGCCTTCTCCACGTGGTTCCTGGTTTCACTGCAGCTCTGAAGAGAATGTTAGCAAAGAGGTAATCGGGACAGTGAAAACAGTACTCAAAGACAGGGAGAGCAAGCTCTACATTACTCTCTTGGCACTTTGGATGCGGGACATACAGCGAGATGTTTGCTGCTTTTGCGTTTGGCTGTTGGGAGATTTACAGCACAAAGATATCTAGTTGATTTGAAGCAGTTCTGAGAAAGTCTAAACATAATCCCCTCTTTTCCCTCCTGGCATTTTCCATGTGGGAGATATAGCACGATGTATATTTGTTTGGAGGACAACTCAATGGACAGTGTAGGGAGAAAAGTTCCTGGCTCCTTGAATGCCGTTTCTGGAGACACTGCGATCAATGAGGGAGATATGTCAAGATGTGTGTTGCTTTTGAGGACGTCTCTCTGGAGAGTCTTAGCAAAGAGGTCACACGGATAATCAGAGCAATTCTCAGAGACACTGAGAACAAGCTCCACAATTCCTCCTGGCACTTTCCCTGTAGGAGATACCGCAAGACGTTTCTGTATATTGGGCACAGCGCTCTGCAGGCTGTTAGCAGAGACTTTCCCGGCTCAGTGAAACCCTATGTCAGAGACACTGAGAAGAAGCCCCAATGTTCCTTCCAGTCATTTTCAGTGTGGGTGCCTTCTCCACGTGGTTCCTGGTTTCACTGCAGCTCTGAAGAGAATGTTAGCAAAGAGGTAATCGGGACAGTGAAAACAGTACTCAAAGACAGGGAGAGCAAGCTCTCTTGGCACTTTGGATGCGGGACATACAGCGAGATGTTTGCTGCTTTTACATTTGGCTGTTGGGAGATTTACAGCACAAAGATATCTAGTTGATTTGAAGCAGTTCTGAGAAAGTCTAAACATAATCCCCACTTTTCCCTCCTGGCATTTTCCATGTGGGAGATATAGCACGATGTATATTTGTTTGGAGGACAACTCAATGGACAGTGTAGGGAGAAAAGTTCCTGGCTCATTGAATGCCGTTTCTGGAGACACTGCGATCAATGAGGGAGATATGTCAAGATGTGTGTTGCTTTTGAGGACAGCTCTCTGGAGAGTCTTAGCAAAGAGGTCACACGGATAATCAGAGCAATTCTCAGAGACACTGAGAACAACCATACATTTCACTTTTGGCCCTTTGCGTGTTTTACGTATAACAAGACGTTTATGGATTTTGAGGAGAACTCCTCGAGGGTGTAGGCACAAAAGTTGGTGGCACACTGAATGCCGTTATTGGAGACACTGAGAAACAAGCCCTACAATTCCCTCCTGGCTCTTTCCATGTTGGAGGTAGAGCAAGAAGATTGTTGGTTGGTTTTGCGCCTAGCTCTATGGCGAGAGTAGGCAGAGACATAATTAGGTGACTTGAAGCAGTTCCTATCGAGTCCAAGAACAGTCCCCACCTTTCCCTGCTGGCAGTTTCCATGTGGAGATATGTCTTGATATGTGCTTTGCTTTTGAGCACAACTCTCTCGAGAGAATGTTAGCAAAGAGGTAACGGGGAGAGTAGAAAGCAGTACTCAAAGACAGGGAGAACAAGATCTACATTTCCCACCTGGCACTTCCCATGTAGGAGATATAGCAGGATGTATACTGGTTTTGAGGACAACTCAATGGACAGTGAAGGGAGAAAAGTTCCTGGCTCATTGAATGCCGTTTCTGGAGACCCTGCGATCAATGTGGGAGATATGTCAACACGTGTGTTGGTTTTGAGGACGGCTCTCTGGAGAGTCTTAGCAAAGAGGTCACACGGATAATCAGAGCAATTCTCAGAGACACTGAGAACAAGATCGACAATTCGCTCTTGGCACTTTCCCTGTAGGAGATACCGCAAGACGTTTCTGTATATTGGGCACAGCGCTCTGCAGGCTGTTAGCAGAGACTTTCCCGGGACAGTGAAACCCTATGTCAGAGACACTGAGAAGAAGCCCCAACGTTCCTTCCAGTCATTTTCAGTGTGGGTGCCTACTCCACGTGGTTCCTGGTTTCACTGCAGCTCTGAAGAGAATGTTAGCAAAGAGGTAATCGGGACAGTGAAAACAGTACTCAAAGACAGGGAGAGCAAGCTCTACATTACTCTCTTGACACTTTGGATGCGGGACATACAGCGAGATGTTTGCTGCTTTTGCGTTTGGTTGTTGGGAGATTTACAGCACAAAGATATCTAGTTGATTTGAAGCAGTTCTGAGAAAGTCTAAACATAATCCCCACTTTTCCCTCCTGGCATTTTCCATGTGGGAGATATAGCACGAGGTATATTTGTTTGGAGGACAACTCAATGGACAGTGTAGGGAGAAAAGTTCCTGGCTCCTTGAATGCCGTTCCTGGAGACACTGCGATCAATGAGGGAGATATGTCAAGATGTGTGTTGGTTTTGAGGACGTCTCTCTGGAGAGTCTTAGCAAAGAGGTCACACGGATAATCAGAGCAATTCTCAGAGACACTGAGACCAAGCTCCACAATTCCTCCTGGCACTTTCCCTGTAGGAGATACCGCAAGACGTTTCTGTATATTGGGCACAGCGCTCTGCAGGCTGTTAGCAGAGACTTTCCCGGCACAGTGAAACCCTATGTCAGAGACACTGAGAAGAAGCCCCAACGTTCCTTCCAGTCATTTTCAGTGTGGGTGCCTTCTCCACGTGGTTCCTGGTTTCACTGCAGCTCTGAAGAGAATGTTAGCAAAGAGGTAATCGGGACAGTGAAAACAGTACTCAAAGACAGGGAGAGCAAGCTCTACATTACTCTCTTGGCACTTTGGATGCGGGACATACAGCAAGATGTTTGCTGCTTTTGCGTTTGGTTGTTGGGAGATTTACAGCACAAAGATATCTAGTTGATTTGAAGCAGTTCTGAGAAAGTCTAAACATTATCCCCACTTTTCCCTCCTGGCATTTTCCATGTGGGAGATATAGCACGATGTATATTTGTTTTGAGGACAACTCAAGGGACAGTGTAGGGAGAAAAGCTCCTGGCTCATTGAATGCCGTTTCTGGAGACACTGCGATCAATGAGGGAGATATGTCAAGATGTGTGTTGCTTTTGAGGACGGCTCTCTGGAGAGTCTTAGCAAAGAGGTCACACGGATAATCAGAGCAATTCTCAGAGACACTGAGAACAACCATACAAATCACTTTTGTCCCTTTGCTTGTTTTACGTATAACAAGACGTTTATGGATTTTGAGGAGAACTCCTCAAGGGTGTAGGCACAAAAGTTGGTGGCACACTGAATGCCGTTATTGGAGACACTGAGAAACAAGCCCTACAATTCCCTCCTGGCTCTTTCCATGTTGGAGGTAGAGCAAGAAGATTGTTGGTTGGTTTTGCGCCTAGCTCTATGGCGAGAGTAGGCAGAGACATAATTAGGTGACTTGAAGCAGTTCCTATCGAGTCCAAGAACAGTCCCCACCTTTCCCTGCTGGCAGTTTCCATGTGGACATATGTCTTGAGATGTGCTTTGCTTTTGAGCACAACTCTCTCTCGAGAGAATGTTAGCAAAGAGGTAACGGGGAGAGTAGAAAGCAGTACTCAAAGACAGGGAGAACAAGATCTACATTTCCCACCTGGCACTTCCCATGTAGGAGATATAGCAGGATGTATACTGGTTTTGAGGACAACTCAATGGACAGTGAAGGGAGAAAAGTTCCTGGCTCATTGAATGCCGTTTCTGGAGACCCTGCGATCAATGTGGGAGATATGTCAACACGTGTGTTGGTTTTGAGGACGGCTCTCTGGAGAGTCTTAGCAAAGAGGTCACACGGATAATCAGAGCAATTCTCAGAGACACTGAGAACAAGATCGACAATTCGCTCTTGGCACTTTCCCTGTAGGAGATACCGCAAGACGTTTCTGTATATTGGGCACAGCGCTCTGCAGGCTGTTAGCAGAGACTTTCCCGGCACAGTGAAACCCTATGTCAGAGACACTGAGAAGAAGCCCCAACGTTCCTTCCAGTCATTTTCAGTGTGGGTGCCTTCTCCACGTGGTTCCTGGTTTCACTGCAGCTCTGAAGAGAATGTTAGCAAAGAGGTAATCGGGACAGTGAAAACAGTACTCAAAGACAGGGAGAGCAAGCTCTACATTACTCTCTTGACACTTTGGATGCGGGACATACAGCGAGATGTTTGCTGCTTTTGCGTTTGGCTTTTGGGAGATTTACAGCACAAAGATATCTAGTTGATTTGAAGCAGTTCTGAGAAAGTCTAAACATAATCCCCACTTTTCCCTCCTGGCATTTTCCATGTGGGAGATATAGCACGAGGTATATTTGTTTGGAGGACAACTCAATGGACAGTGTAGGGAGAAAAGTTCCTGGCTCCTTGAATGCCGTTCCTGGAGACACTGCGATCAATGAGGGAGATATGTCAAGATGTGTGTTGGTTTTGAGGACGTCTCTCTGGAGAGTCTTAGCAAAGAGGTCACACGGATAATCAGAGCAATTCTCAGAGACACTGAGACCAAGCTCCACAATTCCTCCTGGCACTTTCCCTGTAGGAGATACCGCACTACGTTTCTGTATATTGGGCACAGCGCTCTGCAGGCTGTTAGCAGAGACTTTCCCGGCACAGTGAAACCCTATGTCAGAGACACTGAGAAGAAGCCCCAATGTTCCTTCCAGTCATTTTCAGTGTGGGTGCCTTCTCCACGTGGTTCCTGGTTTCACTGCAGCTCTGAAGAGAATGTTAGCAAAGAGGTAATCGGGACAGTGAAAACAGTACTCAAAGACAGGGAGAGCAAGCTCTACATTACTCTCTTGGCACTTTGGATGCGGGACATACAGCGAGATGTTTGCTGCTTTTGCGTTTGGTTGTTGGGAGATTTACAGCACAAAGATATCTAGTTGATTTGAAGCAGTTCTGAGAAAGTCTAAACATTATCCCCACTTTTCCCTCCTGGCATTTTCCATGTGGGAGATATAGCACGATGTATATTTGTTTTGAGGACAACTCAAGGGACAGTGTAGGGAGAAAAGCTCCTGGCTCATTGAATGCCGTTTCTGGAGACACTGCGATCAATGAGGGAGATATGTCAAGATGTGTGTTGCTTTTGAGGACGGCTCTCTGGAGAGTCTTAGCAAAGAGGTCACACGGATAATCAGAGCAATTCTCAGAGACACTGAGAACAACCATACAAATCACTTTTGTCCCTTTGCTTGTTTTACGTATAACAAGACGTTTATGGATTTTGAGGCGAACTCCTCAAGGGTGTAGGCACAAAAGTTGGTGGCACACTGAATGCCGTTATTGGAGACACTGAGAAACAAGCCCTACAATTCCCTCCTGGCTCTTTCCATGTTGGAGGTAGAGCAAGAAGATTGTTGGTTGGTTTTGCGCCTAGCTCTATGGCGAGAGTAGGCAGAGACATAATTAGGTGACTTGAAGCAGTTCCTATCGAGTCCAAGAACAGTCCCCACCTTTCCCTGCTGGCAGTTTCCATGTGGACATATGTCTTGATATGTGCTTTGCTTTTGAGCACAACTCTCTCTCGAGAGAATGTTAGCAAAGAGGTAACGGGGAGAGTAGAAAGCAGTACTCAAAGACAGGGAGAACAAGATCTACATTTCCCACCTGGCACTTCCCATGTAGGAGATATAGCAGGATGTATACTGGTTTTGAGGACAACTCAATGGACAGTGAAGGGAGAAAAGTTCCTGGCTCATTGAATGCCGTTTCTGGAGACCCTGCGATCAATGTGGGAGATATGTCAACACGTGTGTTGGTTTTGAGGACGGCTCTCTGGAGAGTCTTAGCAAAGAGGTCACACGGATAATCAGAGCAATTCTCAGAGACACTGAGACCAAGCTCCACAATTCCTCCTGGCACTTTCCCTGTAGGAGATACCGCAAGACGTTTCTGTATATTGGGCACAGCGCTCTGCAGGCTGTTAGCAGAGACTTTCCCGGCACAGTGAAACCCTATGTCAGAGACACTGAGAAGAAGCCCCAATGTTCCTTCCAGTCATTTTCAGTGTGGGTGCCTTCTCCACGTGGTTCCTGGTTTCACTGCAGCTCTGAAGAGAATGTTAGCAAAGAGGTAATCGGGACAGTGAAAACAGTACTCAAAGACAGGGAGAGCAAGCTCTACATTACTCTCTTGGCACTTTGGATGCGGGACATACAGCGAGATGTTTGCTGCTTTTGCGTTTGGCTGTTGGGAGATTTACAGCACAAAGATATCTAGTTGATTTGAAGCAGTTCTGAGAAAGTCTAAACATAATCCCCACTTTTCCCTCCTGGCATTTTCCATGTGGGAGATATAGCACGAGGTATATTTGTTTGGAGGACAACTCAATGGACAGTGTAGGGAGAAAAGTTCCTGGCTCATTGAATGCCGTTTCTGGAGACACTGCGATCAATGTGGGAGATATGTCAAGATGTGTGTTGCTTTTGAGGACGGCTCTCTGGAGAGTCTTAGCAAAGAGGTCACACGGATAATCAGAGCAATTCTCAGAGACACTGAGAACAAGCTCCACAATTCCTCCTGGCACTTTCCCTGTAGGAGATACCGCACTACGTTTCTGTATATTGGGCACAGCGCTCTGCAGGCTGTTAGCAGAGACTTTCCCGGCACAGTGAAACCCTATGTCAGAGACACTGAGAAGAAGCCCCAATGTTCCTTCCAGTCATTTTCAGTGTGGGTGCCTTCTCCACGTGGTTCCTGGTTTCACTGCAGCTCTGAAGAGAATGTTAGCAAAGAGGTAATCGGGACAGTGAAAACAGTACTCAAAGACAGGGAGAGCAAGCTCTACATTACTCTCTTGGCACTTTGGATGCGGGACATACAGCGAGATGTTTGCTGCTTTTGCGTTTGGTTGTTGGGAGATTTACAGCACAAAGATATCTAGTTGATTTGAAGCAGTTCTGAGAAAGTCTAAACATTATCCCCACTTTTCCCTCCTGGCATTTTCCATGTGGGAGATATAGCACGATGTATATTTGTTTTGAGGACAACTCAAGGGACAGTGTAGGGAGAAAAGCTCCTGGCTCATTGAATGCCGTTTCTGGAGACACTGCGATCAATGAGGGAGATATGTCAAGATGTGTGTTGCTTTTGAGGACGGCTCTCTGGAGAGTCTTAGCAAAGAGGTCACACGGATAATCAGAGCAATTCTCAGAGACACTGAGAACAACCATACAAATCACTTTTGTCCCTTTGCTTGTTTTACGTATAACAAGACGTTTATGGATTTTGAGGAGAACTCCTCAAGGGTGTAGGCACAAAAGTTGGTGGCACACTGAATGCCGTTATTGGAGACACTGAGAAACAAGCCCTACAATTCCCTCCTGGCTCTTTCCATGTTGGAGGTAGAGCAAGAAGATTGTTGGTTGGTTTTGCGCCTAGCTCTATGGCGAGAGTAGGCAGAGACATAATTAGGTGACTTGAAGCAGTTCCTATCGAGTCCAAGAACAGTCCCCACCTTTCCCTGCTGGCAGTTTCCATGTGGACATATGTCTTGATATGTGCTTTGCTTTTGAGCACAACTCTCTCTCGAGAGAATGTTAGCAAAGAGGTAACGGGGAGAGTAGAAAGCAGTACTCAAAGACAGGGAGAACAAGATCTACATTTCCCACCTGGCACTTCCCATGTAGGAGATATAGCAGGATGTATACTGGTTTTGAGGACAACTCAATGGACAGTGAAGGGAGAAAAGCTCCTGGCTCATTGAATGCCGTTTCTGGAGACCCTGCGATCAATGTGGGAGATATGTCAACACGTGTGTTGGTTTTGAGGACGGCTCTCTGGAGAGTCTTAGCAAAGAGGTCACACGGATAATCAGAGCAATTCTCAGAGACACTGAGACCAAGCTCCACAATTCCTCCTGGCACTTTCCCTGTAGGAGATACCGCAAGACGTTTCTGTATATTGGGCACAGCGCTCTGCAGGCTGTTAGCAGAGACTTTCCCGGCACAGTGAAACCCTATGTCAGAGACACTGAGAAGAAGCCCCAACGTTCCTTCCAGTCATTTTCAGTGTGGGTGCCTTCTCCACGTGGTTCCTGGTTTCACTGCAGCTCTGAAGAGAATGTTAGCAAAGAGGTAATCGGAACAGTGAAAACAGTACTCAAAGACAGGGAGAGCAAGCTCTCTTGGCACTTTGGATGCGGGACATACAGCGAGATGTTTGCTGCTTTTACATTTGGCTGTTGGGAGATTTACAGCACAAAGATATCTAGTTGATTTGAAGCAATTCTGAGAAAGTCTAAACATAATCCCCACTTTTCCCTCCTGGCATTTTCCATGTGGGAGATATAGCACGATGTATATTTGTTTGGAGGACAACTCAATGGACAGTGTAGGGAGAAAAGTTCCTGGCTCCTTGAATGCCGTTCCTGGAGACACTGCGATCAATGAGGGAGATATGTCAAGATGTGTGTTGCTTTTGAGGACGGCTCTCTGGAGAGTCTTAGCAAAGAGGTCACACGGATAATCAGAGCAATTCTCAGAGACACTGAGAACAACCATACAATTCACTTTTGGCCCTTTGCGTGTTTTACGTATAACAAGACGTTTATGGATTTTGAGGAGAACTCCTCAAGGGTGTAGGCACAAAAGTTGGTGGCACACTGAATGCCGTTATTGGAGACACTGAGAAACAAGCCCTACAATTCCCTCCTGGCTCTTTCCATGTTGGAGGTAGAGCAAGAAGATTGTTGGTTGGTTTTGCGCCTAGCTCTATGGCGAGAGTAGGCAGAGACATAATTAGGTGACTTGAAGCAGTTCCTATCGAGTCCAAGAACAGTCCCCACCTTTCCCTGCTGGCAGTTTCCATGTGGACATATGTCTTGAGATGTGCTTTGCTTTTGAGCACAACTCTCTCTCGAGAGAATGTTAGCAAAGAGGTAACAGGGAGAGTAGAAAGCAGTACTCAAAGACAGGGAGAACAAGATCTACATTTCCCACCTGGCACTTCCCATGTAGGAGATATAGCAGGATGTATACTGGTTTTGAGGACAACTCAATGGACAGTGAAGGGAGAAAAGTTCCTGGCTCATTGAATGCCGTTTCTGGAGACACTGCGATCAATGTGGGAGATATGTCAACACGTGTGTTGGTTTTGAGGACGGCTCTCTGGAGAGTCTTAGCAAAGAGGTCACACGGATAATCAGAGCAATTCTCAGAGACACTGAGAACAAGATCGACAATTGGCTCTTGGCATTTTCCCTGTAGGAGATACCGCAAGACGTTTCTGTATATTGGGCACAGCGCTCTGCAGGCTGTTAGCAGAGACTTTCCCGGCACAGTGAAACCCTATGTCAGAGACACTGAGAAGAAGCCCCAACGTTCCTTCCAGTCATTTTCAGTGTGGGTGCCTTCTCCACGTGGTTCCTGGTTTCACTGCAGCTCTGAAGAGAATGTTAGCAAAGAGGTAATCGGGACAGTGAAAACAGTACTCAAAGACAGGGAGAGCAAGCTCTACATTACTCTCTTGGCACTTTGGATGCGGGACATACAGCGAGATGTTTGCTGCTTTTGCGTTTGGTTGCTGGGAGATTTACAGCACAAAGATATCTAGTTGATTTGAAGCAGTTCTGAGAAAGTCTAAACATTATCCCCACTTTTCCCTCCTGGCATTTTCCATGTGGGAGATATAGCACGATGTATATTTGTTTGGAGGACAACTCAATGGACAGTGTAGGGAGAAAAGCTCCTGGCTCATTGAATGCCGTTTCTGGAGACACTGCGATCAATGAGGGAGATATGTCAAGATGTGTGTTGCTTTTGAGGACGGCTCTCTGGAGAGTCTTAGCAAAGAGGTCACACGGATAATCAGAGCAATTCTCAGAGACACTGAGAACAACCATACAAATCACTTTTGTCCCTTTGCTTGTTTTACGTATAACAAGACGTTTATGGATTTTGAGGAGAACTCCTCAAGGGTGTAGGCACAAAAGTTGGTGGCACACTGAATGCCGTTATTGGAGACACTGAGAAACAAGCCCTACAATTCCCTCCTGGCTCTTTCCATGTTGGAGGTAGAGCAAGAAGATTGTTGGTTGGTTTTGCGCCTAGCTCTATGGCGAGAGTAGGCAGAGACATAATTAGGTGACTTGAAGCAGTTCCTATCGAGTCCAAGAACAGTCCCCACCTTTCCCTGCTGGCAGTTTCCATGTGGACATATGTCTTGATATGTGCTTTGCTTTTGAGCACAACTCTCTCTCTCGAGAATGTTAGCAAAGAGGTAACGGGGAGAGTAGAAAGCAGTACTCAAAGACAGGAGAACAAGATCTACATTTCCCACCTGGCACTTCCCATGTAGGAGATATAGCAGGATGTATACTGGTTTTGAGGACAACTCAATGGACAGTGAAGGGAGAAAAGTTCCTGGCTCATTGAATGCCGTTTCTGGAGACCCTGCGATCAATGTGGGAGATATGTCAACACGTGTGTTGGTTTTGAGGACGGCTCTCTGGAGAGTCTTAGCAAAGAGGTCACACGGATAATCAGAGCAATTCTCAGAGACACTGAGACCAAGCTCCACAATTCCTCCTGGCACTTTCCCTGTAGGAGATACCGCAAGACGTTTCTGTATATTGGGCACAGCGCTCTGCAGGCTGTTAGCAGAGACTTTCCCGGCACAGTGAAACCCTATGTCAGAGACACTGAGAAGAAGCCCCAATGTTCCTTCCAGTCATTTTCAGTGTGGGTGCCTTCTCCACGTGGTTCCTGGTTTCACTGCAGCTCTGAAGAGAATGTTAGCAAAGAGGTAATCGGGACAGTGAAAACAGTACTCAAAGACAGGGAGAGCAAGCTCTACATTACTCTCTTGGCACTTTGGATGCGGGACATACAGCGAGATGTTTGCTGCTTTTGCGTTTGGTTGTTGGGAGATTTACAGCACAAAGATATCTAGTTGATTTGAAGCAGTTCTGAGAAAGTCTAAACATTATCCCCACTTTTCCCTCCTGGCATTTTCCATGTGGGAGATATAGCACGAGGTATATTTGTTTGGAGGACAACTCAAGGGACAGTGTAGGGAGAAAAGCTCCTGGCTCATTGAATGCCGTTTCTGGAGACACTGCGATCAATGAGGGAGATATGTCAAGATGTGTGTTGCTTTTGAGGACGGCTCTCTGGAGAGTCTTAGCAAAGAGGTCACACGGATAATCAGAGCAATTCTCAGAGACACTGAGAACAACCATACAAATCACTTTTGTCCCTTTGCTTGTTTTACGTATAACAAGACATTTATGGATTTTGAGGAGAACTCCTCAAGGGTGTAGGCACAAAAGTTAGTGGCACACTGAATGCCGTTATTGGAGACACTGAGAAACAAGGCCTACAATTCCCTCCTGGCTCTTTCCATGTTGGAGGTAGAGCAAGAAGATTGTTGGTTGGTTTTGCACCTAGCTCTATGGCGAGAGTAGGCAGAGAAATAATTAGGTGACTTGAAGCAGTTCCTATCGAGTCCAAGAACAGTCCCCACCTTTCCCTGCTGGCAGTTTCCATGTGGACATATGTCTTGATATGTGCTTTGCTTTTGAGCACAACTCTCTCTCGAGAGAATGTTAGCAAAGAGGTAACGGGGAGAGTAGAAAGCAGTACTCAAAGACAGGGAGAACAAGATCTACATTTCCCACCTGGCACTTCCCATGTAGGAGATATAGCAGGATGTATACTGGTTTTGAGGACAACTCAATGGACAGTGAAGGGAGAAAAGTTCCTGGCTCATTGAATGCCGTTTCTGGAGACCCTGCGATCAATGTGGGAGATATGTCAACACGTGTGTTGGTTTTGAGGACGGCTCTCTGGAGAGTCTTAGCAAAGAGGTCACACGGATAATCAGAGCAATTCTCAGAGACACTGAGAACAAGATCGACAATTGGCTCTTGGCACTTTCCCTGTAGGAGATACCGCAAGACGTTTCTGTATATTGGGCACAGCGCTCTGCAGGCTGTTAGCAGAGACTTTCCCGGCACAGTGAAACCCTATGTCAGAGACACTGAGAAGAAGCCCCAACGTTCCTTCCAGTCATTTTCAGTGTGGGTGCCTTCTCCACGTGGTTCCTGGTTTCACTGCAGCTCTGAAGAGAATGTTAGCAAAGAGGTAATCGGGACAGTGAAAACAGTACTCAAAGACAGGGAGAGCAAGCTCTACATTACTCTCTTGGCACTTTGGATGCGGGACATACAGCGAGGTGTTTGCTGCTTTTGCGTTTGGCTGTTGGGAGATTTACAGCACAAAGATATCTAGTTGATTTGAAGCAGTTCTGAGAAAGTCTAAACATAATCCCCACTTTTCCCTCCTGGCATTTTCCATGTGGGAGATATAGCACGAGGTATATTTGTTTGGAGGACAACTCAATGGACAGTGTAGGGAGAAAAGTTCCTGGCTCATTGAATGCCGTTTCTGGAGACACTGCGATCAATGAGGGAGATATGTCAAGATGTGTGTTGCTTTTGAGGACGTCTCTCTGGAGAGTCTTAGCAAAGAGGTCACACGGATAATCAGAGCAATTCTCAGAGACACTGAGAACGACCATACAAATCACTTTTGTCCCTTTGCTTGTTTTACGTATAACAAGACGTTTATGGATTTTGAGGAGAACTCCTCAAGGGTGTAGGCACAAAAGTTGGTGGCACACTGAATGCCGTTATTGGAGACACTGAGAAACAAGCCCTACAATTCCCTCCTGGCTCTTTCCATGTTGGAGGTAGAGCAAGAAGATTGTTGGTTGGTTTTGCGCCTAGCTCTATGGCGAGAGTAGGCAGAGACATAATTAGGTGACTTGAAGCAGTTCCTATCGAGTCCAAGAACAGTCCCCACCTTTCCCTGCTGGCAGTTTCCATGTGGACATATGTCTTGATATGTGCTTTGCTTTTGAGCACAACTCTCTCTCGAGAGAATGTTAGCAAAGAGGTAACGGGGAGAGTAGAAAGCAGTACTCAAAGACAGGGAGAACAAGATCTACATTTCCCACCTGGCACTTCCCATGTAGGAGATATAGCAGGATGTATACTGGTTTTGAGGACAACTCAATGGACAGTGAAGGGAGAAAAGTTCCTGGCTCATTGAATGCCGTTTCTGGAGACACTGCGATCAATGTGGGAGATATGTCAACACGTGTGTTGGTTTTGAGGACGGCTCTCTGGAGAGTCTTAGCAAAGAGGTCACACGGATAATCAGAGCAATTCTCAGAGACACTGAGAACAAGATCGACAATTGGCTCTTGGCACTTTCCCTGTAGGAGATACCGCAAGACGTTTCTGTATATTGGGCACAGCGCTCTGCAGGCTGTTAGCAGAGACTTTCCCGGCACAGTGAAACCCTATGTCAGAGACACTGAGAAGAAGCCCCAACGTTCCTTCCAGTCATTTTCAGTGTGGGTGCCTTCTCCACGTGGTTCCTGGTTTCACTGCAGCTCTGAAGAGAATGTTAGCAAAGAGGTAATCGGGACAGTGAAAACAGTACTCAAAGACAGGGAGAGCAAGCTCTACATTACTCTCTTGGCACTTTGGATGCGGGACATACAGCGAGATGTTTGCTGCTTTTGCGTTTGGTTGCTGGGAGATTTACAGCACAAAGATATCTAGTTGATTTGAAGCAGTTCTGAGAAAGTCTAAACATTATCCCCACTTTTCCCTCCTGGCATTTTCCATGTGGGAGATATAGCACGATGTATATTTGTTTGGAGGACAACTCAATGGACAGTGTAGGGAGAAAAGCTCCTGGCTCATTGAATGCCGTTTCTGGAGACACTGCGATCAATGAGGGAGATATGTCAAGATGTGTGTTGCTTTTGAGGACGTCTCTCTGGAGAGTCTTAGCAAAGAGGTCACACGGATAATCAGAGCAATTCTCAGAGACACTGAGAACAACCATACAAATCACTTTTGTCCCTTTGCTTGTTTTACGTATAACAAGACGTTTATGGATTTTGAGGAGAACTCCTCAAGGGTGTAGGCACAAAAGTTGGTGGCACACTGAATGCCGTTATTGGAGACACTGAGAAACAAGCCCTACAATTCCCTCCTGGCTCTTTCCATGTTGGAGGTAGAGCAAGAAGATTGTTGGTTGGTTTTGCGCCTAGCTCTATGGCGAGAGTAGGCAGAGACATAATTAGGTGACTTGAAGCAGTTCCTATCGAGTCCAAGAACAGTCCCCACCTTTCCCTGCTGGCAGTTTCCATGTGGACATATGTCTTGATATGTGCTTTGCTTTTGAGCACAACTCTCTCTCTCGAGAATGTTAGCAAAGAGGTAACGGGGAGAGTAGAAAGCAGTACTCAAAGACAGGAGAACAAGATCTACATTTCCCACCTGGCACTTCCCATGTAGGAGATATAGCAGGATGTATACTGGTTTTGAGGACAACTCAATGGACAGTGAAGGGAGAAAAGTTCCTGGCTCATTGAATGCCGTTTCTGGAGACCCTGCGATCAATGTGGGAGATATGTCAACACGTGTGTTGGTTTTGAGGACGGCTCTCTGGAGAGTCTTAGCAAAGAGGTCACACGGATAATCAGAGCAATTCTCAGAGACACTGAGACCAAGCTCCACAATTCCTCCTGGCACTTTCCCTGTAGGAGATACCGCAAGACGTTTCTGTATATTGGGCACAGCGCTCTGCAGGCTGTTAGCAGAGACTTTCCCGGCACAGTGAAACCCTATGTCAGAGACACTGAGAAGAAGCCCCAATGTTCCTTCCAGTCATTTTCAGTGTGGGTGCCTTCTCCACGTGGTTCCTGGTTTCACTGCAGCTCTGAAGAGAATGTTAGCAAAGAGGTAATCGGGACAGTGAAAACAGTACTCAAAGACAGGGAGAGCAAGCTCTACATTACTCTCTTGGCACTTTGGATGCGGGACATACAGCGAGATGTTTGCTGCTTTTGCGTTTGGTTGTTGGGAGATTTACAGCACAAAGATATCTAGTTGATTTGAAGCAGTTCTGAGAAAGTCTAAACATTATCCCCACTTTTCCCTCCTGGCATTTTCCATGTGGGAGATATAGCACGAGGTATATTTGTTTGGAGGACAACTCAAGGGACAGTGTAGGGAGAAAAGCTCCTGGCTCATTGAATGCCGTTTCTGGAGACACTGCGATCAATGAGGGAGATATGTCAAGATGTGTGTTGCTTTTGAGGACGGCTCTCTGGAGAGTCTTAGCAAAGAGGTCACACGGATAATCAGAGCAATTCTCAGAGACACTGAGAACAACCATACAAATCACTTTTGTCCCTTTGCTTGTTTTACGTATAACAAGACGTTTATGGATTTTGAGGAGAACTCCTCAAGGGTGTAGGCACAAAAGTTAGTGGCACACTGAATGCCGTTATTGGAGACACTGAGAAACAAGGCCTACAATTCCCTCCTGGCTCTTTCCATGTTGGAGGTAGAGCAAGAAGATTGTTGGTTGGTTTTGCACCTAGCTCTATGGCGAGAGTAGGCAGAGACATAATTAGGTGACTTGAAGCAGTTCCTATCGAGTCCAAGAACAGTCCCCACCTTTCCCTGCTGGCAGTTTCCATGTGGACATATGTCTTGATATGTGCTTTGCTTTTGAGCACAACTCTCTCTCGAGAGAATGTTAGCAAAGAGGTAACGGGGAGAGTAGAAAGCAGTACTCAAAGACAGGGAGAACAAGATCTACATTTCCCACCTGGCACTTCCCATGTAGGAGATATAGCAGGATGTATACTGGTTTTGAGGACAACTCAATGGACAGTGAAGGGAGAAAAGTTCCTGGCTCATTGAATGCCGTTTCTGGAGACCCTGCGATCAATGTGGGAGATATGTCAACACGTGTGTTGGTTTTGAGGACGGCTCTCTGGAGAGTCTTAGCAAAGAGGTCACACGGATAATCAGAGCAATTCTCAGAGACACTGAGAACAAGATCGACAATTGGCTCTTGGCACTTTCCCTGTAGGAGATACCGCAAGACGTTTCTGTATATTGGGCACAGCGCTCTGCAGGCTGTTAGCAGAGACTTTCCCGGGACAGTGAAACCCTATGTCAGAGACACTGAGAAGAAGCCCCAACGTTCCTTCCAGTCATTTTCAGTGTGGGTGCCTTCTCCACGTGGTTCCTGGTTTCACTGCAGCTCTGAAGAGAATGTTAGCAAAGAGGTAATCGGGACAGTGAAAACAGTACTCAAAGACAGGGAGAGCAAGCTCTACATTACTCTCTTGGCACTTTGGATGCGGGACATACAGCGAGGTGTTTGCTGCTTTTGCGTTTGGCTGTTGGGAGATTTACAGCACAAAGATATCTAGTTGATTTCAAGCAGTTCTGAGAAAGTCTAAACATAATCCCCACTTTTCCCTCCTGGCATTTTCCATGTGGGAGATATAGCACGAGGTATATTTGTTTGGAGGACAACTCAATGGACAGTGTAGGGAGAAAAGTTCCTGGCTCATTGAATGCCGTTTCTGGAGACACTGCGATCAATGAGGGAGATATGTCAAGATGTGTGTTGCTTTTGAGGACGTCTCTCTGGAGAGTCTTAGCAAAGAGGTCACACGGATAATCAGAGCAATTCTCAGAGACACTGAGAACGACCATACAAATCACTTTTGTCCCTTTGCTTGTTTTACGTATAACAAGACGTTTATGGATTTTGAGGAGAACTCCTCAAGGGTGTAGGCACAAAAGTTGGTGGCACACTGAATGCCGTTATTGGAGACACTGAGAAACAAGGCCTACAATTCCCTCCTGGCTCTTTCCATGTTGGAGGTAGAGCAAGAAGATTGTTGGTTGGTTTTGCGCCTAGCTCTATGGCGAGAGTAGGCAGAGACATAATTAGGTGACTTGAAGCAGTTCCTATCGAGTCCAAGAACAGTCCCCACCTTTCCCTGCTGGCAGTTTCCATGTGGAGATATGTCTTGATATGTGCTTTGCTTTTGAGCACAACTCTCTCTCGAGAGAATGTTAGCAAAGAGGTAACGGGGAGAGTAGAAAGCAGTACTCAAAGACAGGGAGAACAAGATCTACATTTCCCACCTGGCACTTCCCATGTAGGAGATATAGCAGGATGTATACTGGTTTTGAGGACAACTCAATGGACAGTGAAGGGAGAAAAGTTCCTGGCTCATTGAATGCCGTTTCTGGAGACACTGCGATCAATGTGGGAGATATGTCAACACGTGTGTTGCTTTTGAGGACGGCTCTCTGGAGAGTCTTAGCAAAGAGGTCACACGGATAATCAGAGCAATTCTCAGAGACACTGAGAACAAGATCGACAATTGGCTCTTGGCACTTTCCCTGTAGGAGATACCGCAAGACGTTTCTGTATATTGGGCACAGCGCTCTGCAGGCTGTTAGCAGAGACTTTCCCGGGACAGTGAAACCCTATGTCAGAGACACTGAGAAGAAGCCCCAACGTTCCTTCCAGTCATTTTCAGTGTGGGTGCCTTCTCCACGTGGTTCCTGGTTTCACTGCAGCTCTGAAGAGAATGTTAGCAAAGAGGTAATCGGGACAGTGAAAACAGTACTCAAAGACAGGGAGAGCAAGCTCTACATTACTCTCTTGGCACTTTGGATGCGGGACATACAGCGAGGTGTTTGCTGCTTTTGCGTTTGGCTGTTGGGAGATTTACAGCACAAAGATATCTAGTTGATTTGAAGCAGTTCTGAGAAAGTCTAAACATAATCCCCACTTTTCCCTCCTGGCATTTTCCATGTGGGAGATATAGCACGAGGTATATTTGTTTGGAGGACAACTCAATGGACAGTGTAGGGAGAAAAGTTCCTGGCTCATTGAATGCCGTTTCTGGAGACACTGCGATCAATGAGGGAGATATGTCAACACGTGTGTTGCTTTTGAGGACGGCTCTCTGGAGAGTCTTAGCAAAGAGGTCACACGGATAATCAGAGCAATTCTCAGAGACACTGAGAACAAGATCGACAATTGGCTCTTGGCACTTTCCCTGTAGGAGATACCGCAAGACGTTTCTGTATATTGGGCACAGCGCTCTGCAGGCTGTTAGCAGAGACTTTCCCGGGACAGTGAAACCCTATGTCAGAGACACTGAGAAGAAGCCCCAACGTTCCTTCCAGTCATTTTCAGTGTGGGTGCCTTCTCCACGTGGTTCCTGGTTTCACTGCAGCTCTGAAGAGAATGTTAGCAAAGAGGTAATCGGGACAGTGAAAACAGTACTCAAAGACAGGGAGAGCAAGCTCTACATTACTCTCTTGGCACTTTGGATGCGGGACATACAGCGAGGTGTTTGCTGCTTTTGCGTTTGGCTGTTGGGAGATTTACAGCACAAAGATATCTAGTTGATTTCAAGCAGTTCTGAGAAAGTCTAAACATAATCCCCACTTTTCCCTCCTGGCATTTTCCATGTGGGAGATATAGCACGAGGTATATTTGTTTGGAGGACAACTCAATGGACAGTGTAGGGAGAAAAGTTCCTGGCTCATTGAATGCCGTTTCTGGAGACACTGCGATCAATGAGGGAGATATGTCAAGATGTGTGTTGCTTTTGAGGACGTCTCTCTGGAGAGTCTTAGCAAAGAGGTCACACGGATAATCAGAGCAATTCTCAGAGACACTGAGAACGACCATACAAATCACTTTTGTCCCTTTGCTTGTTTTACGTATAACAAGACGTTTATGGATTTTGAGGAGAACTCCTCAAGGGTGTAGGCACAAAAGTTGGTGGCACACTGAATGCCGTTATTGGAGACACTGAGAAACAAGCCCTACAATTCCCTCCTGGCTCTTTCCATGTTGGAGGTAGAGCAAGAAGATTGTTGGTTGGTTTTGCGCCTAGCTCTATGGCGAGAGTAGGCAGAGACATAATTAGGTGACTTGAAGCAGTTCCTATCGAGTCCAAGAACAGTCCCCACCTTTCCCTGCTGGCAGTTTCCATGTGGAGATATGTCTTGATATGTGCTTTGCTTTTGAGCACAACTCTCTCTCGAGAGAATGTTAGCAAAGAGGTAACGGGGAGAGTAGAAAGCAGTACTCAAAGACAGGGAGAACAAGATCTACATTTCCCACCTGGCACTTCCCATGTAGGAGATATAGCAGGATGTATACTGGTTTTGAGGACAACTCAATGGACAGTGAAGGGAGAAAAGTTCCTGGCTCATTGAATGCCGTTTCTGGAGACACTGCGATCAATGTGGGAGATATGTCAACACGTGTGTTGCTTTTGAGGACGGCTCTCTGGAGAGTCTTAGCAAAGAGGTCACACGGATAATCAGAGCAATTCTCAGAGACACTGAGAACAAGATCGACAATTGGCTCTTGGCACTTTCCCTGTAGGAGATACCGCAAGACGTTTCTGTATATTGGGCACAGCGCTCTGCAGGCTGTTAGCAGAGACTTTCCCGGGACAGTGAAACCCTATGTCAGAGACACTGAGAAGAAGCCCCAACGTTCCTTCCAGTCATTTTCAGTGTGGGTGCCTTCTCCACGTGGTTCCTGGTTTCACTGCAGCTCTGAAGAGAATGTTAGCAAAGAGGTAATCGGGACAGTGAAAACAGTACTCAAAGACAGGGAGAGCAAGCTCTACATTACTCTCTTGGCACTTTGGATGCGGGACATACAGCGAGGTGTTTGCTGCTTTTGCGTTTGGCTGTTGGGAGATTTACAGCACAAAGATATCTAGTTGATTTGAAGCAGTTCTGAGAAAGTCTAAACATAATCCCCACTTTTCCCTCCTGGCATTTTCCATGTGGGAGATATAGCACGAGGTATATTTGTTTGGAGGACAACTCAATGGACAGTGTAGGGAGAAAAGTTCCTGGCTCATTGAATGCCGTTTCTGGAGACACTGCGATCAATGAGGGAGATATGTCAAGATGTGTGTTGCTTTTGAGGACGTCTCTCTGGAGAGTCTTAGCAAAGAGGTCACACGGATAATCAGAGCAATTCTCAGAGACACTGAGAACGACCATACAAATCACTTTTGTCCCTTTGCTTGTTTTACGTATAACAAGACGTTTATGGATTTTGAGGAGAACTCCTCAAGGGTGTAGGCACAAAAGTTGGTGGCACACTGAATGCCGTTATTGGAGACACTGAGAAACAAGCCCTACAATTCCCTCCTGGCTCTTTCCATGTTGGAGGTAGAGCAAGAAGATTGTTGGTTGGTTTT